>NW_012136080.1:2104961-2106677 GCF_000956105.1 Propithecus coquereli
TTTCTTATCAAGACTTTGCAGATAAATATTTCTGGATTTATTTTTATTTTTAAAAAGTTGCTGATGACCTGTAATAAACATCAGGTAGATAACACACAGACACACTCAGATGCAGATGCAGATGCAGACAGACAGATACACAGACACACACACACACACACACACATATAAAGAAGGATTGGCTACTGTGTTAACAAGATAATTAATTTTCCAATTGATTATTTCCAAATTTAAGAACATTTTCTACCCATGTACAGGAGTTTGCCTAATTACAGAAAGACACACCTATCCATAAACTGCCTGCCTAAATTGAGGCAATCAGACAGATCTAAACATCACATCCATTAGCAATGCAAATATCAGGCCACACTGATTGATAAGAAAATTAAATAAAACTGCACACCTACTGTACAGTGTCTAACCCTATGATCTGAGCAAAATCCAACAGTTTAGATAGTTTCAAATGTGCACAACCTACTGAAGTTGAGAAATGATTTTTGGTGGTTATATTAGAGTCTGTGTGAGTATACTGCTGCTGTTAATTTGATGTGTGACCCTCAATAATTACTAAAAGATTCAGTTGTCCTTTTTATGAAAAAAAAAAAAAAACGTAACCCTCATCTATCTCCCTGGAATGTGATAGGAATTAATTAGGGATTTTTTTAACTTAGTAATATTTTTAGCTCTTCAATTCCAGACGTTATGCAAAAAGCAAATAGCCTTGTCATAAATGTCTTACTATTTTGTCCTATTTTCAGTGTAATGACACTCGGACAGAGTTAAATCCCAAGATCCCTTCCTGCTGCCAAACTTCAAAATGGAATCAACAGCAATGACCTCACCTAAATCTCCAGAAGGACTGGAAAATTACAACTCCAGGTGGCTCTTTCTGGCTTCCGTCCTCAGGAGACCTTTACAGGCCCTGTGCTGTGGGACACAGCCCTACACTTGGCGTATTTACTGTGCTGTTTGCTTTGATCTGAATTTGTCTCCAATAAGTACCTTTGAAATCCACATATTTCCTGAATCTACTGCCCTGCAGATGCCCAAAATGAGCCATGAGACTATTAAACTGTATCCTGACCTGCTGTGGAAGCGCAAATGAACCATCAGTAATAGGATATAAGAGAACCAAGAGAGACCATGGCCAGTGATGGGTACAATTGCTATCAGGGTACTTCTTATCTATTTCAGAGACAGGCTATAAAGATTTTGGATAATGTTTGCCAAGTGCTTTGAGTCCTAGAAAAAAATATTAGTGGAATCATTTGAGACAAAGAAGGGAAAAGAGTTTTTCTGTTTTGTTTTGTTTTTAAAAAGGCAGAAAGAACAAAAAGGATAATAGAAATTCAATTCAATGAATATTTCTTGAGTGCCTACCAGGTACTGGGCCCTGGGCTCAGAACTAAGACATCTGAGGCACTTAACAGGACAATGCTCTGGAAGAGGAATGGGAAGACAAGTTTAATAACAACGAGATAGATTAAAATAAATTTTGTGAGATAATTGATCCTATTCTTTGATGTGTTTTTTGTTTATTTGTTTTAGTTCTCAGCAACTAGCACTGTGCTTCACACAGAGGGTGTACTCACTAATACTGAAGATCTCAATGAACAGATTATTAGATACAAAACACTGGAATAAAGCTTTTTTCTGACTTCTTGTTTCTTAGTCTGCTATCCTGTCTACATATTCTCCAGCTTGTGACTTTAAAAC
>NW_012136080.1:2107692-2122767 GCF_000956105.1 Propithecus coquereli
ATTTTTAGTTGTCCAGCTAATTTCTTTCTATTTTTAGTAGAGACAGGGTCTCGCTCTTGCTCAGGCTGGTCTTGAACTCCTGAGGTCAAACAATCCTCCCACCTCAGCCTCCCAGAGTGCTAGGATTACAGGCGTGAGCCACTGCGCCCAGCCAACAGTAGTCTAGTTTAAAGAACAGCATTTAGCTGATGAAAAACCAAAATAACATGAGCTCTTTTATTTATGATTACAAAAGTTATTTAACTGTTCAATGAAAAAGAAATTTTTAAAAGTACTTTTCTATTTCATTGGTTATCAAACTCATTCCTCTTCTTGCCAGAGCCCATGATTGCTTACTGGGTTCCATGATCTAATAATGTCAACAGTAACTCACAGTATTTATCAGTTTAACAATGTCATTTAAACTCTACAATAACCCTGTCAGGCAGTATAGTAGATGAGTTGTCCCCTGAACAGTTTGGTTAAAACAAAAAAGTTTCCCTCTGAGAGTTGCACTGCAAAATCAATACAGTGTGTAGTGATAAAGATATGCAAAGCTGATTTATAAAAGTCAATTGCATCCCAGACATGCATAAGGCAAGTTTGAAGATTTTCACCAATACCTAGGTCATTTATAATGAAGGTCACTGGACAAGTCAGAGAAGCTGATGCTGGCATTTGCCTATTCAAGGGAGAGGACTATCCCTATGATGGAAAAGGATACATCAGCCTACATTTACCCTGATGTTCCAAAATTCAATCATGTAACCAGCTACCTTTATTTGGTTCCTATTACCATAACAACATCCTGACTTTGAACTTCTTAAATAGCTTGCCTACAAAGGCAATATTGCCTAACCAAAGAACACCACTGTTCATTCTCAGTGACTTTCACATTTATCATTCCAAATTAATAAATTTTTATGCTAGTTTACAGGTGAGTCTTTATAAATTTGGTTAACAAGTCTTGCCTTGAATAGAAGATGCCATTCTCAGGACATAGAAAACTCTATTCTTCCTAGATTATGGAGAATTCACCATGGTAAACGCCTCCTCCTGAGGCCTCTTAGCAACCAGCCAATTCACCTCTCCTAGTGACTCACTGTCCTTGGCTCTGTATCTTCCATATGAATGTCACCTAGTGTCACCTCATTGTACATATGAGAAAACTAAATCTGGGAGTTAAATGCCTTGGCCATGGTTGCTCATTTAGCCTAATTATGGACTGGAACTCAGACCTTCAACTCCAATTCCAGTGAACCATGCTATCCTGATTTTGTGGCAGCCCCTCTGGTGTGCCATAGCATATCACCTTCAACACCTTCAATTTCAGCCTCAGCTAAAATCCACATGAGCTCAGACTGTCCTCAGCTTGATAGTGTCTCACATCAAGGGCATGTCACTCATCTTTCTGCCTTCTGCCAAAGGGCCTTTTCTGATGCCATAAAAGCCTGCTCAGCCCATGAGCAAGCACAGTCCAGAGGTTGCTCTCAGGGATACTCCTCAACCCAAGGGGAAATGGGAAGGGTTGGATAAATGTCTCTGACTCCTATCCCACAAGAGGGTATTTCTGGGAGGTATGTTTCTCAGAAGGTCCCAGGAGAATCAAATATTTGTTTCCTACAATAACAGCCTTGAAAACATTCCCTTATATTGGATTTTCCTCCATCCCTTTCTAACCCTTCCCACACCCTCACTCCTGCTTCCTGGGATCTTTCCCAAATAAACTATAGGTGTCTAAATTCTTTTCTCAAGCTTTACATTTAGGGAAATCCAAACCACGACAGATACCTTCATTCTGAGCGTAAACCAAGACAGACCTTCTTTCTCCCTGAAACCCAGAAAGTACCTCCCTCATTGCTGCTCCACGAAGATCCATAGAAAGCACACTCTCAGGGCTTCACAAGAGCCCCAGAAATAGTTGGGCCAAGCTTTAGGGCCCATGTTCTGACCCAGTTAATCAGATCCAGGTAAGAACTCTGGATCAGAGTGACCCTTTTGGGTCTTAGAAGATGTTGCATTCTAAGTTCAGAAGAACACAAGAGATACTCCATCTCATGAGCTTCTGCAACTACCAATAGTCAGAGCGGTCTAATTATCTATCGCTACGTAATAAACTACCCAAAACTTAGTGGCTTAAAACAATGCCAACATTTATTTTGCTCGTTGCCTTATAGTTTTATGAATATTTTTTTGACCCAATCTTGAGCCCCAGGCTAGAGGCCTGTAAGTTCCCCTTCTTGAGTACCCAATCATGTCCACACCCCCAATCACCTCCCTTATCAGGCTGTCTCACTCTCGACCACTGCCCATCCTAATCACCTCAGAGCCTCATACCACACAACCAGCCACAGTCCTTATGCCTCAGAGCCCATGAATATTATTCAAATTAGCCAATCCTAAGCCTACTTGTCCTGTCTCACCCTTTTCTAACCACAAAAGCACCTGGCAACAGTTCCCCACCCCCTCTCTCTGCCTCATGATTGACCCTGATGCTTCCCCTGAGTGGCCCTGCATGGGCATACTGTGTTCTTCTCGGGGAACTGTGAGTATGACAAAACTGTAAAATTCTTTCCCGTTTCTCTTTCTTGATCTGTATATGGCCTCACCATACCTGGCCCAAGGTAAAATGGTTAAAACACCGAACACTCCTGCAATCTTGGCAGGAACTGATGGGGCCATCTCATCTCTGCTCCATATAGCACCGGCCAGATTGGCTCAAATGCTGGGCGACAGAACCATCCAAAGGCTTGCTTGCTTAGTCACATATCTGGCAGTTGATGCTGGCTCTCAGCTGGGAACTTAACTGAAGATGTGGCTGGAATACCTACACATGGTCTTGCCATGTGACTGCTAAATTTGAAAGGGTTAAACGCCTTAGGCAAAGTCACTTAGTAAGTATAAATCTGGACTTGAATACAGGCTGGGCTCCAAGGGAGAGTGTCTCAAGAGAGAGTCAGATGGAAGCTATCTTACCTTTTCTTATCTAGCCCCACAAATCATGCAGCATGCTGCATTTCACCTATTAGAAGTGAATCACTTAGACTGGTCTCTATTTTGATGAGAGGAATGCCAAAGAATTTGTGCACAGAGTGTCTATCCTTGAAGGAAACTGCCATCATTGACCTTGCCCTATCATCTTGTCTTAAGGATCTGATCCTTGGATTCCCTAAATTCCTGGAAACTGTTACCCAGATTTCTTAAACTGTAAGAACTCAGAGACTTGTAAAGGTCTTTAAAAAGCAAGCAGTTCACTTCTCCATCAGCTTACCTGGCAGATGATTACTTAGATCAGGTTTAAAATCTTTACATGGCAAAAATGTAGATCAATACTTCTCTAACTGCCTGTTTCACTGTGAACAACTCTCCTAGAATATTATTCCTTATCAAAGTCTATCTTTCCTTGAAAGTTCCAAGTCTTTGTTTCATTTGTAGCTATAGAATTACACAAAATAAATCTAATCCCTATACCACTTGATAGTTTTTAAGTACTGGAAAACAAATTATCTCCCTAAATCTTCTCTTTTCCAAATTTAACATCTCCATTTTCCCTAGTCATTTCTTACAGAATGACGGTTTAAAGATCTTTCTTCAACTTTATATTTTAAACTGAATGCAATAATTCAAATTTATCCTAATTCAATTTTGTGTTTAACAGTCTCTGTTCATTTTCCCTACCTGATCTGACATTTTCAAATTTTCGTTTATAATTGTCTTAATCTCAAGTTTTGTCTTATCTGAAAATTTGATGTACATATCTTCTGCCAATTCATTAACTAAAATGTTAAGGAAAATCTAAATGTATACCACCAAGTGAAAATAGATTCATTCATCAACTCTTTACCAGCTATGTCTATATACAAGGATATTGAGAGATGCTTTGTTACATTTTTTAATATAAAATACACTATGTCTTATAATAATTTTCTAATCGGCCAGCTTATTGACTCTATTTTTTAAAAAAGAAAATAAGTTTCATGATTCTATTTAACAAATATTTGATAAATGCCCACTGTGTGTCAGTTGCTGTTGTAGGTACTTGGATACAGCAATGAGCAAAATATGGGACTGCAAACTAGTGCAACCTCTGTGGAAAGCAATATGGAGATACTTTAAAGAGATACAAGTAGATCTACCATTTGATCCAGCAATCCCATTACTGGGCATCTACCCAAAAGAACAAAAGACATTCTATAAAAAAGACATCTGCACTCGAATGTTTATAGCAACACAATTCACAATTGCAAAGATGTGGAAACAACCCAAGTGCCCATCAATACATGAGTGGATTAATAAACTGTGGTATATGTATACCATGGAGTACTATTCAGCTATAAGAAACAATGGTGATATAGCACCTCTTATATTTTCCTGGATAGAGCTGGAACACATTCTACTAAGTGAAGTATCCCAACAATGGAAAAACAAGCACTACATGTACTCACCAGCAAATTGGTTTCACCGATCAACACCTAAGTGCACATATAGGAATAACATTTATCGGGCGTCGGGCAGATGGGAGCGGGTAAGAGGGGATGGGTACATACAAACATAATGAGTACGATCACACCGTCTGGGGGATAGACACGCTTGAAGCTCTGACTGGGGGGTGGGGGGGGAAGGGCAATGTAACCTAAACATTTGTACCCCAGAATATGCTGAAACAAAAAAAAATGAGCAAAATAGACAAGGACTTTGTTTTCAATAGGGGAAGACAGAAAATAAACAAGTAGTTGAATAAATGAATAAGATTATATCAAAGTGTGATAAATGCCTGGGGCAGTGGGTGAAGGGAGTTACTTTAGTGTGGGTGATCAGGGAAGACCTCTTGGAAGAAGTGATATTTTTAATTGAGACCTTAGGAAAATGATCAGTCCCATGAACATCTGAAGCCAGAGAGATATGACAGAAGAAACAGTACATGCAAAGACACTATGGCTGTGTTTGAAAAGCAAAGAAAAGAACAATGTGTTTGGAGGTAATGAGTGAGGAAGGGAGTGGTACAAAATAACATCAGACTAGTAGGTAAAGGCTACTGCTTAGGACTCCAAAGGCCATTATAAGGTGTCCAGGTTTTGTTAAAAGCGCAATTGGATGACCCATTGCAGGAGTTAGGGAAGGCACCAAGACCATCCTCACTTCTGACACCAATTGCAAGGTTGGGGAGTCCCGTCCCCAAGACCATGCTCATGTTCAACAATTAACTAGAAGGACCTACAGAACTCACTGAAATCTGTTATACTTAGGTTATGGTTTATGACAACTAAAGGATACAGATTAAAATCAACTAAGAGAAGAGAGGCATGGGGAAGAATCTAGGCTAGTCTCACTCATGGACTCTCCAGTTGTTGTCGTGCAGTGGAGTCACAGGCAGCACTACATCCCCTTGGCAACTATGTGCAACAATATGAATGGAGTATTGCCAGTGAGGGAGACTCACCTGAGCCTTGGTGTCCAGAGTTTTGGGGGGGCCTTGGTTAACTGTCTATGTAGCTGACCTTTACACTTGAGCCCCTCTATAGGCCAAGCTGATACCATGTGGCCTTAAGCCCCCACTATAAATCACATTGCTAGACTGTGGGAAGAAGCAAGGATAGAGGAGATACATAAGGAAGTTGGGAGGGAAAAATACAGGCAATGCCAGTATACCACAGGATCACTGTTTCCTAAGAGCACCTAAATCACTCATTTATCTCTCTACTCTAAAATCTTTCCAGAAACTACAGATAAAGTTAGCTTATTTGAAAAAGTAGGATGTTTCTCTTTTTTCATTTTTTGGAAATGTTTTCTTGATTACGTAATGACTTGAACAAAATTTCTATAATTGCGAACTGGGGAATAAAACAGTTTTTGAGTATGTAATATTTATCAGACACTGCTAGCCATATTTATGTATGCCATTTCATCTACTTATAAGCAGACTTTTTTTCAAAGGTGCTAGATATGAAGTCTTGAATTTATCTAAAGGGCCATCTCTGAGAAACAAAATGTATTTCTCAGTAGTAATTTCAGTATATACAGACATTAATTTCACTTATCTAACAAATATTTATCAGCTGCTTACTATGTACCTGCAAGGTTCTCTGTATTCCCCATGGAAGATGGAAGGCACTGCCCCCTGGAGTGTACTGCCCATTACCGTATGATGCAATAAGAAACTCACACACTTTAGCACCAAACACACCTAGATTTGAATGAGGACTCAACTACTTAATAACTGCGTGGCCATGAGAAAATTACTAAACTTGTCTGGAACATAATTTTTGAATCTGCCAAGGGGGACTCACACCACTTACTTCCAAGGGTTGTTGTGAGCCATGAATGAGAGAATTCAGGTAAAGTGCCTGTCCTCTAGTGGATTGTTAGTTTCCTTATGACCCTAAAGTGGTTTGACCTAAAGGTTGCAGGCCTGTCCTCAATCCTCTTTCTTAAAGCCAAGATAGAGTGCAAAATTCTAAACATGACATTTAAAGTAATGATATTATGTATTTCCTAAAATAGAGAAAATCTATTTTTATAGTCTGTTGAAAGATTCCAGACCCACAGTCCTTGTCTCATTTTTTCTTCATGACTTTTGGAAATTCATGTTTTAGTAACCAGCCTCCATAATGGCCCTCAATAATCCACCTCCTGATATTCATACCTTTCCAATATAA
The DNA here is from genome assembly GCF_000956105.1 of Propithecus coquereli. Classification (NCBI taxonomy): domain Eukaryota; kingdom Metazoa; phylum Chordata; class Mammalia; order Primates; family Indriidae; genus Propithecus; species Propithecus coquereli. The sequence continues at coordinate 2,114,328 of NW_012136080.1, forward strand.
TAGGACCGATCTGTGTAACCAGAGGATATTGCAAAAGTGACAGTGTGTGAATTCCAAAGTTAGGTCATAAACATTGTGGTTCTACCTTGCACACTCTTGGATCGCTCACTCTGGGGACAGCCAGCTGACATGTTATGAGCACGTGCTCTCAGGACTATGGAGAAGTCCCCATGGCAAGAACTAAAGCCTCCTGTCCAAAGCCAACACTAACTTGCCATCTTCATGGAAACAGATCCTTTAGGCCCCTAATAACCTTCAGCCCAGCAAACATCTTGACAGTAACCCCATGAGAGACCCTGAGTCAGAATTACCCGGCTAAGCCACTCCCTGTGTGAAATAAGAAATGTTTATTGTTTTAAGATGCTAAGTTTCAGGGTATTTTGTTACGTATCAATAGATAACTAATACATATATATAATAATCCACTTGAAGAGCCAAAAACAAATAACCAAGTGTTTTTCAGAGGCTCAGATATGATGTAAAGACACATCTCTTTCATTTTCCAACACAATTCAGGAGACTATTTTGCAGGCGGCTTTTGTTGTTGTTTTCATTGTTATTATTTTTTTCTTTTTGGCTTTAGTTTATAGTTTACTGACACAAAAGTACTGGCATTATGAAAGGTGAGCACATTGATCATGAAAAACTAGGTTCTAAAAGTGTTAGAACTGTTTCAGAGGAACAATCCCCAACCTTGTAAATGTAATTTAGTATCTCACCAGGAAATAAGGCAAAAATGCAGTTCTTAGTTCTAGAGAGTTCAAAAGATTCAGTGTAGACGCTTCTTGAAATACAGATATAGAATAGGCCACCAACAAATACTGCTTCCTTCCTGCAGGCAAAACTCTATGCATTTGATAGCTGAGTCATTTCATATAACATCATATTATGTAACAAATCTATGGGTACAAAAATTTTAAAAGGCACAGTTTATCTTTATGAAAGACAAAGACTAAAAGTTGAAATTAAAGAACCCAAGGGTTGGGATGGAATAGTGCAAAATAAATAAAAATTTTCCATAAAAATGTATCTCTTTACCTAAATTTAAATACACATTAAATTCTTAGAGGTTAAAGTCATAATTTTCAAATTCTTCTATCACTCTTTTCGTTTTTATACTTTAATTTCAAACCTTCTGCACTGCATATTTCATGTACCCACATATTCACACACACCTTACACGTGTACACACTTCTTCATTCTTTGCAATAACTATAGATTTCCATAGCTCAACAAAGGAAGGGTGAAAATACAAACTCTTTGGCCACAGTCAGCATGTAAGTAAATCAGCAAAAGTAAGCCTAAAGTTAGATTTAAGCAAAGCCGAATCACCCAATACAAAGATTATAAGTAGACCTTATTTTAGCTCCCACAAGAGAATCCACATCCCTTTGGTTCTTTTTAAACTGGTTTCCATGTTTACAGAACTTGGCTGCTTAATGCTACACATCCCAGGAGGGTTAGCTAATCCTGTACCTGCTATTTACACAGCCACATTCCCATCACTATGCCAGAGCCCTGAGCTACCCTAGAGAATTCTCCTGTAGGCCCTCCAAAAGTTGCAGCTGGCACAACAAATCTTAGAGCCTCACTTACAGAGAAGGTATTCTGAAGTTGCTACAAAGTGCTTATTATTTCTATGTAAATTACAGCCCACAATTTAGTTTGGAAAACTTCCTTTCAGTATAAGAAATAAATAGAAAGAAATTTTCACCAAAGAAGATTCTGACTCATAGGCATCATCCCTGAATTCAATTCTACCACCAGTCAAAATTTTTTAAAAATATTCAACTCTATTTCTTAATCTCGGCTTCTATCTGAAACTGAGAATTATCCTGACAAAGTAATCTAATTGTTAGTTATTTTCTCCTATTTACCTAAAGGTAATAATCAGATTAAACTATTTGAAACATGGGGATTTAAATTTCATACCTTTTAAAACAATGTTTCATTGGAACAGTTTAAAAATCTTAATCTCCTTATAATCATCAGCTCATTTTCTGAAGTCTCTTATTTAAGTCTTTTATTCCTAAATTATTGTTATTGATCCATAAACAAGCAGATTGAATTGACATGAAATCCAAAAAAAGACATGAGATTATGTTAGGGCGGTTAAAACTGCAAATTCAAATATATTGGTGGGCATACATACTTAGCAAGGTGGCTAGGGCTACACTTAAGAAATGTTTAGGCTGGGCACAGTGGATCACACCTGTAACCTCAGCACTTTGGGAGGCCAAGGTGGGAAGATCGCTTAAGGCCAGGAGTTTGAGACCAACCTGGGCAACATAGCAAGATCTCATCTCTACAAAATATAAGAAAATTAGCACAGAGTGGCAGCACACACTTGTAGTCCTAGTTACTCAGGAGGCTGAGGCAGGAGGATAGCTTGGGCCCAGGAGTTCAAGGTTACAGTGAACTATGATCACAACACTGCACTCCACACTCTAGCCTGGGAGACAGAGCGAGACACTGTCTCTTATTAATAAATACATAAATTTTTTACTGCTTCATCCTATTATTTATATGTTTGAAATATTAAAATATTTGGGTGGAGAGAAAGAGGTGAAGTGTGATTCCATTTTAGAATCTTCAGGTCTTCCTTTGTTGGAGAAAGAGGTGAAGTGTCATATATCATTGGAGACACTCAAATTTTTTATCTTCAATTAGATTTTGTTTATTGAGTTTTTAGTCAATTTTACTTTTTATGGCTGCTTTCAAAAAAGCATAAAATAGCTTCATTTTAAAGTTATTTGTTTCCATCACCAGCACTGCACCCTAGATCTTAAATGACTGGATTCCTGTCCCATCCTGCCCACACAAGAGTAAAACTCTTTTGTACAGTATGGTTTTCTAAGATGCACATGTTTAGGTCTTTCTAAATCAGGATAAAATGCAGTTGAGACAGATCGTCTTTTTAAACAATTTATGAAGTCTTGTCACAATAAAATCTACAATTGGAGCAATGTTAAAATAGAGGCCACTGTGATTGAACAATCACTGAGGTCTCTGGACTTTCTATTATAAATGTGGATTTCTTTCAAGATAAGCTTTAACTTTTTCTTTTTAAATCAAAGCAAGTCCAACAAAGGAAGACCTACAGATTCTAAAACAGAATCCCAGAGAACTAGGCTACATTAATAGCAATGCAGTATAATTTGGAGCATCTAAAAAACACTATTGTTCGCATTTTCCACAGTTTGTTAAAATAACTGTGTGAATGATGCAGCCATTCTCAGAGCCCCACGCCATTAATAATGCTACTTGGCCAAAGGAGCAATCAAATCTGTCAAAACAATGTTAAAATAATTTTTCAGTATCTCTCACCTGGGGTTCAGATGCTAGAATGGCCAAATCCATGGAGCCTCCTTCAGGTTTCAGCAGTGAGAGGGTCCAAGTCCACCACCAATAACTGAGAAATGATCACCAAAACTTCCTGAGCAGTACTTCTCAAACTGTACTACATATCCATCCGAAGCTACTGGAGGACTTGAAACACACAGATCGCTGGGCCCCATCCTCCTGAGTTTTTCATTTAGAGAGCCTGGGGTGGGGTTTGAGAACATATTTTCAGATGATACTGATGCTATTAGTCTGCAGACCAAAAGAAGTGTCAGGGGAGCAGCACAGCCCCTACGTAGCTTTAAGGGGGCTACATACAGACCAGTGGGCCTCAACTTTGGCTGCATACTAGAAACACCTGGGAAGCTTTTTTAAAATCTCAGTGCTTAAGCCACAACCCAGACCACTTAAATCCTAATTGAGGGAGGGGCAGCCCATATATCAACAGTTTTTAAAGCACCCCCCAGGTGATTCCAATGTACAGACAAGGTTGAGAACCAGTACAGACCCTACATTAGGGTGGGAACTAGCAGTGGAGGATGAGAAAGAATTCTGGATGCAAAGATTATGATAGAAAGAAGTAAAAATTTATTTTATTTTCCCCGAGAGAGAGGAAAGGGCACCGCAAGAAAAAGGAAAAGAAGTGCCGGACTCAAGGGTAAGGGGCTCGGAGTTTTTATTGAGATAAAGGGAAAGAGAAAAAAAGAATAGTTATTGCTGCCAGTTGATAGGAAAGGCATATGTGAAGCAGCTGCACTTGTTTTTTCTTTTCTTTTCTTTTCCTTTATCTCTTTGTGAGGCTGGCTTTATCAGTCTCCTTGGAATGTGGTCTGGCAGGAATTAGGGGTCTACGCTCCTTCTATCTGCTCAGTCCTTTTCAAGTGCTATGAAAACAAACTCTTAGAGAGAAGATAGACCACAGGTGGTTAATCCAACAAAGGGGAAGCTGTGTGCTGCCACTTTACACCTTTTTTTCTTTCTGTTAGTTTATTTTTCTCCATTAGATAGTTTATTAGCAATGCCATCCTTTCACCTATAGCAATGATTCTCATCCTTGACTGCACATTGGAATCACATTGGGAAAATTTTTAATACTGATGGCTGGCTCCCATCTCCAAACACTCCAGGCATCAGGATTTTAAAAGTTTCTACGTGAGTCTAATGTGCACCAAAGTTTGAGAACCACTGGGCCTTACCTAATTTAAATGTTCCATTATATTTAAAAAAGCAATTGACCTTAAGTCATAAAGTCACCATAATCAAGTTAAAATTATTCATGTGTTTTTTTCCAAATTCAAGTATTTTAAAAGACAATTTTTTTATTAAACCATTACTAATAATGAGGTCTAAAGGTGGCTAATGTCACAAAAAGGAGAGAAAACCATGCATTCTGTTTCTCCAGATGGAAAAACAATGCCTAATATAAAATATTTTTTTAAAAAATGAAACTTGAATCTGATCAAACCTCTAGATCCAGCTACCAATTTATAGGAAATACAGGGGCCCATAGAAGCATGTTAAATGGCACCATAGCAATACGATCACAAAAAGTCAGACTGTAGGAAACTCCACAGGAGAAATGATCCAGTTTCTTCAATAAATAAATTCTGAGAGAGAAAGACAGAGACAAAAACAGAGATGGAGGGAAAACACAGATTTTAAAAAGATGTTGAATACTTATCCTAACCAATTAAAATATGTTATTCTTACTTGGATACTAATTCAAACAAACTTTAAAATTTATGATATTATGTGAAAATCAGAAATGTGAACACTGAGGATAATCTGATTTAGATTTAGATAAAAGATTTTAAAGAATCAACGCTATTTTTTCAGTATGCTGATGGATCAGCATTATGTTTTTAAAAGGGGGGTGCTTATCGTTTAGAGATATGTACTGAAATGTTTATGGGTAGAATTAATTGACATCAGACATTTGCTTCAAAATAATTTAGACATAAGAAAAGTGAGAGGGGCACAAAAGAAACAAGATTGGCCATAAAGTCATAATTGTTAAATATGGATGATGGGCACATGAAGATTTATTATGCTGTTTTATCTACTTTTATGTACATATGTTTGAAATTTGCCACAATAAAAATTCACAATGAAAATAAAAGGCAAGAAAGACTTTTATGTAAATTTGCATAATAGCATTACAGATAAGAGCCTAAAACTGGAAAAAAAAAAATCCATCAATTAGTGAATGGAGAAACAAAATATTGTATATCCTCTCTCTACGCCTACAACGGCCTAATCTATATGGTATGACCACCTGGAATAGCACCATCCATCAGCTTCCATTCGAAGACTGAAATGTGAAGATTCTAGGCAGAGGTGCTTGCTCAATAAAACAGTTCCCACTCTACTCAAGATAGTATCCATCAACAATTCACTCAATGAATGGTGGAAAAAGCTAGAACTCTGACATATGAAAGGTCTATGGTCCCCCAATATCCTACATTTAAAGGTTAGTGTGATGCTGATTTATAATCTCTTTTTTTAACACTGAAAGTTGATCTGTTTCAAATCCTGTTCCCTTAAATCCCTGGGCAATCCTGGATTAAGCAAATAAACTGAAAAACTCTAGTGCATTACCTGAATATCTAAATGCCTCAAACAGCGACAAAATAAAGACTCTTAAAGGAAAAGTTATTCAGGGGGATTTCAGAGAGCATTAAAAAAGGCATGTTTTATTATATGAGGGTGGGGGCTCTCAGGACCTCTCAAGAAACAGAAGGTAGCATCAGACAATTAGCAACATTAATAAACAAGGCTCCCAGAAAATACATGGGTAATAAATACATTTCCATTCAGCCTATTCTTGGGGATTGTCTTCTCTCTAAATATCATCAACAATGACCACAAAAAGATGCAAAATCAATTTCCAGGTCCATATCTAATTAAATTCATGTCTAAATGATGTTATAAATAAAGGTGGAAAGTAAGCTTTTGAAATACATAGTAATAAATACCTTTTTAAGATCAAATCCCTATATCACTACCTATTTATAAAACTGCCTGTAAGGCACATTTAACATTACATCTCAACAAGCATGCTTGCTTGTGAGTACAAAGGCAGGAGTTTCAACTTGATTTCTAACATGCAATTGCCCATTTTTCAGACATGGAAACTCAAGGACATTTCAGTATTATTTCCACTGTGTTGCTCAATCCTATCAATCAACATTACACCTATCCATAGACCAACACTAAGCAAAGCTATTAAAAAAAGCTTCTTGCTCAAATTTTAATGTGGCCATATAGAATTATTTCTAGCTCACTGGTCACCTTAGAGAAGTTAGCACCTTCCAGAAAATGCCACAAGAGGCAATTCATAGACCAAGACAACCAAGGCCTGGGATCTAAATACTTTCAATACTTCCCTTTTCCTCTCATACTCTGATTCTCAAGTTTAGGAGTTAACCAGCTACTTTTTTTCAACTTCTGAACAACCACTCCCTCTATCACCCTCTAAAATTAATTACTGGTTTTACAAATTTTACTAAAGATGAATTAAGATAGATTTTTGTTTTAGAAAGTAAATTGAGAATTTTCCCATATCCCTTCAGATAATTAGAAGCACCCTAGAGTGTTAGAACTTACTGCTTGAGGGATGTTCTTATCCAACAATAAACATATGGTACAGGGGGCTGTTTCATAACAGGAAACTACTGTCAACAAGCTCACAAGGACCTGTCATTGGGCCCCTGCACAGGAGATAAGACAACTGGTAATACTGGCTAGCTACATTCTCCCAAGAGCAAGCAGGGGGTAACTTTTCTGAACTTTTGCAACAACCCTGCATATTAAACAAATGCAACTTCCATGCAAAGAGGACTTTGCTTGTGAAGTTAACATGAAGACATCAAAAGTGAAAATGCACAAGCTCTGTACAGAAGGGTCAGCAGGTAGCTGGTTAACACCCAAACATCCATATTTAAGCAAAATGGAAGCCATTAGGCAAAATGGAGGTCACTTAGAACTGAATATCTAAATCCAGTTATTTTCATTTTATTAACTTACATGAATATATATACAAGTTTCATGGCAGCAGTAGTTTTAGTGTAAAATAAAAAAGACAAATTCACGGATTTGATAGCTTTTTTGTGAGTTTAACATGCAAAGGTGGGTGAGTGCAGTTGAAAACCTCCAATGTACTCTAAATTTAAGCTTTGTGCAAATAAACCTGTCTCTTCCACAAGTTAAAAAAACTGGTCTGTTCCTGTGCACTGATGTTTATAAATGTAATATGGATATTGCTCTATGTGAGTACAGTAATACAATTAAACCTGTAACTGTGTCAACCCATACTGGTCATGTAGTGAGGAGCAATTTTAAAATAGCAACCTGTATTCTTTGCTAAAATAAGAATTAATCAAAAAGTGTTGATGAGCACAGTTTTGATACAACTATGATAATATAAGTAACGAGTAAGGATGAGTTATGGTTAATAATGTGCATGGTGGATTTAAAACATGTTAGTAATTTTATTGAAACTCCTCCCTTCAAAAGTTGAAGTCTACTACTACTCTACTACTTGCATATGGGCCAGACTTTGTGACTTGTTTCTAATAAACAGAATGTGGTAGAAGTGATGCCATGTTACGTCCGAGTCTAGGTCACAAAAAAAGGTGACTTCCACCTGTCTCTTTCTTTCTTAGATTGTTTCACCAGGGAGAAGTCAGCTGCCATGTCAGGAGGACACTCAACCAACCCTGTGGAAAAGCTCATATGGGGAGAAAGAGTCCTGCCACTAGCAATCAGTTTGCCAGCCTTATAAGTAAGGTACCTTGGAAGTGTATCCTTCAGCTCCAGTCAAGCTTTAGATAACCACGACCCAGGCAACATTTTGACTACAACTTCCTGACAGACTCCAAGCCAAAACAGCCAAACTAAATTATTCCTGAATTCCTGACCCACAGAAAGAATAAGATAATAAATATTTAACCCACTAAGTTTTGGGGTAATTTGTTACACAGTAACAGACAATTAATACAAAGTAGAGATTTGTTTGTTTTTAAGATCAGGGTTTTTTTTTTTTTGTTTTTTTTTTCAGCATATTATGGGGTTACAGATGTTTAGGTTACGTATGTTG
>NW_012136080.1:2136996-2142691 GCF_000956105.1 Propithecus coquereli
CAACAGCAGTTAGACCCAAGATGATAGACACAGAGAATAGACATTGGCAATCCAATATACACATAGGTGATTATGTCTAAAGAACAGGAAAAAAATAAATATCTATATTAAAAAACTTCTCTAAAATTCAGGACATAGATATATTGCTAGAGAAAGCTCAAAATGTTCCAGAGGAAAAAAGCCAATAAAAGTTGAAAAACCTTAAGATATATCCTGGTGAAGTTATTACATTTCGAAATTGAAAAAGAATTCTACAAACTTCTTTGTAGATGGAGCCTTTCCACAAAAGAAAGAAAAAATAATTGACTGCAGACTTCTCCTCCACAACTTTAAACAGTAAAAGACAATGAAGTTGTATGTACAGTATGAGTGTGGGTGTGTATGTGCATGTATACAAGCAAGAGCACACACACCTGTGTTTTTAGAAGATGAGTTCAGAGAAAGATAAAAAAATCCTAAGTGAAGAAAATTTTTATGGAAAAGACTTCTCTGAGCAGCCTTTTGCCCAAAAGTTAATTTTGTTTATTTTCCAGATGTGGTTTCTGAGATTTCTTTCCCATAGCTACAGTGGCTGAAGAGAGTGGCATTCCTTTTCAGGCATCTACAAAGATTATTCATACGGCCAAGAGTAAAACCTCCCAAAATTCTCACATTTCATCAATTTGTGAAATAACAAAGAAGCAAGAATAGCTTTGCTAATGGAACAAGGAGGGGAGTGGAGTGATTATGATCACAGGCTGCTGCCAGACTGCCTTGTCACTTGCCAGCTAAGTGACCTTAATCAAGTTGGTAAACTTTTTGTGTCTCAATTTCTTCATCTGTAAAATGGGGATAATAATACTACCGGGTTCATAAGCTTACAGGAGAATTAAATGACTTAATATATGTAAAACTTTTAGAATACAGCACAGCACATAGTGGTAAATAAGCATTTGTGGTTATCACACAGATGATAACATTTGTCATTTAATGACTGGACTTGGGCAAGTTGCACACCAAGTATGGTCATATCACCACTGACTACCCTAAACCTGGCCTAGTGTGAACAACCAGTGAGATGTGGATTGATCAAGGAAGTCAGTGCATGGCTGAAACAGAAGAAGAAAATGGCCTGGAAACATAGAGAAAGGTAGGGCCTTGAATAACAACTGTAAAGATACTCTAGGCTTAGAGTGTCATCAATTCCCACTGAAATATAATTGCTTATTAACTCTGGAGCCATACATTATAGTTCATTCCAAAGTGTCAACTATATATTGTCTTCAAAAAGTTTTGAGTCAAATGATTCCTGCCAAGATCATTAAGAAGTACCCCACCAGTGTGGATCCACTGTGCACATACAGTCAAAATCCTTGGATGCTAATTAGTACAACAACATCAATAATGACAATTAACATTATCAAGTGCTTACACCATGCCACAAACTTTTCCAAGTGTTTTGCATGTATGAATTTATTTAACTCTCACAAAAATCCCACAGGATAGGTTTTATACACAACTGCACCCCTGACTGAAATAAATCTCATCCCTTACAAAATAAGTCCCAACATAAGTGTTGGTGCTTTCCTCAGCCTAGATGCCCTAAAAGCAGAGCATAAGACAAAGATTTGGGTGTGGCTGGTTTATCTGGGAAGTGATCTCATGAATCTAGAGTTGGAGCCCAGGGGAATGGAACAAGAAAGGAGAAAAGGCCAAGACAGAGCTGCACTATTGAGTTGGCCACACTATTGATGACTGGTGCTTGATCTTGCTAGGACCTTCTGAAGACCTTTATAAAATGTATCAGAACTATCCACCTAAGGGACAAAAGAGGGAAGTATAGATTCATTAACACCCACCCCACACTGGTCAAAAATGGCCCTGTCGGTGTTAACCCCATATCATGTGACAGTGCTGAGATGATTCTCACAGTGTCCCAGACCATCCTGGGGCAGGAAGTGAGAAGCACAGGGGCTTTGACTTGGGGTTAGACACTGTCTTCTTGTATCTGCCTGAAGTTCACCAAAACCTGCTGAGAACTGATCACCACAGTAATGGCTAAAGCAAGAGGTGGAAACAAGAGGATTTGCATTCAGTAGAGTATCTCATTCCCTACCTTTGTAATCTCTCTGAAATTGTGTTTACTGATTTCAAACAGGTAAATTTGTCAATATGTCAAAAAATTAGACTTGAAGAATATGATAGCATCTTACTTCAAGGTCTACAAAATTGTAGAAGGTGCCACACAACACTCAGTTACAATTGTCAACAGCCTTTTGCTTCTTAAGAGAATTTAGGCACAGACAACATTTAAATTAGCCTCCGTCATGCTATGGGTGTCTGAAGATCTATATAGTATCTAGAAAAGGGATAAAAATTTTCATGCTATCTACTTTGAACTTACATGTCATCCTGAAAAACAACAGGATTATCCAATAGGACTGAAATGGTAAAATACAATCAGGACAACATTCAAAATACCACCAACCTCATTAGGTGCCTCCTCAAGTTAAATTCTACATCCAGCAATAAAAATAAGACCTTTCTAGCAGTGACAGAAACAGTAACATCTTTTTTAAAAAATACATTACTCCATCCAGGCATTAGCTTATGAATGATAAATGATTAAATATGTCCTGATTTCAAATGCTCCAGGCAAAATAATTCTCCAGTCTCCAAAAGATATAAGGCCATATAAATACAGTCAATGTCATGTAGACCCACAAATCTTGGTAAAGATGTAAATTCATATTAAATTAGCCACCTTTTATTTGTGCTGGATTGCTATTCATGAACTAAGTTGTTTTCAGGAATGGGAACACAGAAAAAACCATAGAACTTTTTGATGGTGTCCTTATGTGCTGATGACTCTTTAACAATAGTTATATGCAGCCTTCTCAAGTAACATCTAACTTTGAAACCCAAAGCTAGTCTTTTAATAAAGCATACAACAGACTGATGAACACGTATTCCTAAGAAATCTTTTACCATTTTAATTAACAATAGGCCAAATGCAGGGGTCTTTTTATTTTGGTCTTTTCTCTAAGAATGAGAAACACACATTTTTGGATCTATGTTCTTTGTATTAGCTGGATGCTTGGTAATAGCAAGAATAATAGCTAACATTCGTTGAGATCTTACTCCATAACGAGGCACTAGCTTATGTGCTTTGATTATATACAGTACTCATTTTATTTTTACAACAAGATTATGAAGTAGATACTATTGTCTCTAAAGAGATGATAGATAACTCATCTCTAAAATAAAAACAAAATGTTTGAATGACTGGCCTGATGTCACCCACACTAGATAAGAAATAGCAGACTCAGGATTCAAATCCAGTTCTGTTTAGATTCAAAGTCCATGCTCTTACTAACCACTATACTAAACCATTAAGGCAATCTATAGTGCCCTTGGATTTCACAAGTAATCTTTATACTAGCTCTTTCTGAGGCTTTTATTTTTAATCACATAATACAGGTCAGTCAATATTTTATAGATCTGCCAATATGTCCCTTGTTTTTACTTTTCAAGTCATGCTCAGATCTATATTTTCTCTATTAAAGCAACCACAACATACTTACACTTTTGCCTTTTGCTTTTCCAGGGAGATAGACTATATACTGAGATACAGACTGAAATATTACGACCACTCTGTTGCTTGTATATATGCAACTTTACATTATTGTATAGACTACATTCTTCCATTTTATTGCGACCTATTTTATCACTTTACTTCAAACAAAAAGCCTCTTCACAGTTCAACTGTGTAAGCTTATGTATCTTACTAATAACCCCACCTAAAAATAGCAACATCCAAGGATGCTTAGTTTACCTTTTCATAAAATATCCCTATTCCAGTCTACTCAGCTATGCTGTGGGTGAAGTGCTTTCATAAAGATACAACATTACCAGTACGAAATACTAAAATCCAAATTACATTTTGACTTTACTATTTTCTGACTTTCTAATACTGACTTCTCTTTTATTGCTATCAGAAAACTTCAGCACACAATCCCTAAATCTCTGCTTATAATTCTCATTTACTATGCTCTGTCCCCTTCTCTTGAGTCCTCTACTATTTATCCCTCTTTTGACTCATTCTTCTGTTCTTTTCTCACTACTTTCTTAGATTTTACATAGCGTAAACAGAGCAATCTTTTCTTTGTATTTAAATATGACATGTTTGAGACTTCAGGTTTCCTGTTTAGTAAATAACAAAGTATCTCTATAAAAGTTTTCATTTTTACTTTTATTTATGATTTATTCTGTACATAATTCAAAACAGAATTTTCTAGAGTTAATTTGTCACATTGTACATTTGGACTGGGTCAAAGGGGCTAAATTGAAAAATTAAATCAAATAATAGCCTGTGAGTTTCTTTCTGATATAATCAAAAGAACATAAATGTATTTTTATCTGTGATCCTATCTAAATATTCTAACTTTGCAAAATGTTATGTCAAACATTTTATTTTCTAGTTCACTGCTGACTGATTTATAGTTATGATACACCAGGAATTTAAATTACAACGGGTTAGTTGGAACCCTCAAAAGTATGTGAAAAAAACTGGACAGCCATGCCAACTTTTTAATCTTCTTTTTTTTCAACACAACTTGATTGAATGTGTTTTAAAATTAACTATTACTTTATAATTCGATATCAAAAAAAATAACTCAATTACAAAATGATCAAAAGAACTGAATAAACATTTCTCCAAAGAAGACATGCAAATGGCTGATGAGTATATGAAAAAGTACTCAACATTACTAGTCATCAGAGAAATGCAAATCAAAACCACAATGAGGTATCACCTCACACCTGTTATGATGGCTATAATTATTACAGAAAACAAAAAAGTTAGGATGTCTTGGCAAGGTTGTGAAGAAAAGGGAACCATTGCATACTATTGACACCAATATGTATTGGTGACACCACTATGGAAAACAGATGGAGGTTCCTCCAAAAAGTAAAAATAGACCTATCATATGATCTAGCAACTCTGCTTCTGCATATATTTCAAAAGGAATTGAAATGAGAATCTCAAAGATATGTTTGCACTCCCATGTCTATTGCAGCAATATTCACAACAGCCAACACACAGAAGCAACAAAAATGTCCATTAATAGACGGATGGGTAAAGAAAATGTGGTATATACATATAATGGAATTCAGCTTTTAAAAAGAAGAAAATCCTGCCATTTGTGAAAACATGGATGAAACCTGGAGGAAAAGCATTGTGCTATGTGAAATAAACAAGGCACAGAAAGACAAATACTACATGATATCACTTACATGATGAATCTAAAATAGTCAAACTCATAAAAGTAAAGAGTGGAATGTTGTTTGCTAGGGGTTGAGGTGAGGGAAAAACAGAGGTATTAGTTAAAGGGTACAAAGTTTTAGTTATGCAAGATGAATGAGTCCTAGAGAACTACTGCACATCATAATGCCTATAGTTAAAAATACCATATTGTATACTTAACTGGTTAAGAGGATAGATATTATGTTAAGTGTTATTACAAGAAGGAGGAGGAGGGAGAAGACTTTTGGATGTGATGGATAGGTCTATGGCATAGATTGTGATAGTTTCATGGGTATATACTTACCTCCAAACTCATCAAGTTATATACTTTAAATATGCACAACTTTTTGTGCATCAATCATATATAAATAAAGTAATTTTTTTAAAAAAAGTAAACTATTATCTTAAAGG
>NW_012136080.1:2142741-2143967 GCF_000956105.1 Propithecus coquereli
AGGTATCATAGATGTTTCACAAGAAGGATGCTGGAGAAAACACATTTATTTAAAATATCCCCTAATGTCCAATAAAAGAACTAAAGTTAAAAAAAAAGTTAGATAAAACAATTTCTACTGACACCAGAAAGGACCCAACATTATACACAAACTATTATATAAGGAGCATGTATCAGTTACGTATCATTTAGACTAAATTGAGTGCATATACTAGGACCAACCCATCATCTCCCAGTTTAGGAGCACCAGGCAGCATTGCAGGAAAGAAGCAGGAAAACTTCTCAAGGTTCCCACTGATATTCTCAGCTCCAAAACTCTATAACCCAACCAATGGGCAGGATACAAGAATGCAAGAAGCCTCCTTTTAGGTCGGTTCTCCCTCCATAGATCAGCAATGAAAAAAAACTTAGAAAAGATATATATATATATAGTCTTCAAATCTGTCTTCCTAAACTAACAGATATGGCCTTGATTTCCCAATTCTCAACTGGGAATAGGTTGCCTATTGTTAAGAAGGAAAAATGCCAACCAAGAAATAAAAAGCAAATCCTTTCCCAGGCATCATTTTAATCCAACTTTTTACCAAAAAACATAGCTTACCAAGAGGAGGGAGATCATCTGTATTCAAAATAATCCTTCTAAGATATCATCACAACAGGACATACCAAAATTATTTCACCCAATGGGAAAGAGTTATGCCTTATTCCCTCTGAGCTGCAATAACAAAAATACCTTAAACCAGGTGGCTTACAAACAACAAAAATCTATGTCTCACGGTCCTGGATGCTGGGAAGTCCCAGGTCAAGGCACTGGAAGAATTGGCATCTGGCAAAGGCCCACTTCCTCACAGATGGTAACTTCTTGCTGTGTCCTTACATAGGGGAAGGAGTAAACGAGCTCTCTGGGATCTCCCTAAAAAGGCACTAGTCATATCCCAAAGGCCCCCACCTTCAAATACCATCACTTTTGGTGTTAGAATTTCAACATACACATTTCAAGGGGACGTAAACATTCAGTCCACTGCAAGTTACAGAGAGAAATTATGAGGAAACAACATGCTTAGACTCTAGTTTTGCACACCAACTATCAATTCTTGTTCATGAAAATATAGCTGAGAACATATGCTGCCATCTCCTAGGCATTCAGCTTAATTTGTAAGTGGAAGATTTAAAAAAAAAAAAAAAGGTTAAATTAGAGCTACATTCAAAGCTGAAGCAAGAATAAAA
>NW_012136080.1:2144017-2146600 GCF_000956105.1 Propithecus coquereli
AAGCATAAATTGCTGTTGTAATAATATATAAGTGAAGTATGAGAAATCTCCTCTACTTAGGTCCTGCAATGGTTCCTCCATCACCTTCAGGGTGAAATCAAAGATTTAACATAACATGAAAGGTCCTTCATGACATAGCTTTGCCAAAAATCTCAAAGTTTATTTTCCATCACTCTTCCCCTCATATGATATACTTCACAAAAATAAATTATTTATACTTCTTTGCACTTAAAATGGGTCCACAACAATTATGAAATCCTTTAAGATGGGGGGAAGATTACTAGGTGTTCTGACTAGCATGCTCTTCTAGATTGTCTTCACTTTTCATTGTTTTCAAATTATTTTTCCACTGGGTAAGTCATAAAAAACTGATTGTAGTGCAAATGTATCCCCTCTATACTAATGCAAATGAATTGTGTCTGGTGGTGATGCAGTCATTTATCGTCCTTTGGATATTGACCAATTTTGCATCTATTTGTAAATTCATCCTACCACTCATGATTGCATATATCTGCATGTGTTTTTTTTTAATTCTCTTTTGAACCAGTTGTGATACCTTATTTGTTCCCTCATTAATTAATAAATTTAAAATCTTTGACATGTGTTCATTTTATATTTGTATAAAAGTCATAATTTTACCTTTAAAAAAATATTTTTAACACATGCCAATTCACTCTTCCAAACTTTTGTACATGCTATAACCTATGACTGAAATGGTCATTCCATCATCTTCAGTATAAAGTCCAAGCTATTTAGCACAACACAAAAAGTCCTTTAAGACTCAATTTTGCCAGGTTATGGGGCACCTCCACTACCACAACATCCTGGAGATCTTCCATCTCTCGTCCTAGTAGTACTCCTGCTCAGACATCATCTCCTCTTCAAAGACCTCTGTAATCATCTAGCTATAAATAAAGAGATGTGACACTTGAGGCAAATGGAATAGTATTTGGAAGCCCTTATGTCTGGAGGGGGCCAGGTGTGTTTGCTGCACTCAAGAAGTTTGGCATGGTTGGGGAAGCAGAGGGAAAGAGTGATGAGAGGTGTTCATGCCAGTCCATGCCTGCCTAAATGCAAAGAAAAGCCATTAATGTGATTTAAGTATGGGATGGATCATCACTTTTACTTTTTTGAAAAGATCACCATAGTTGCTGAATGGAGGAAATAGATTGAAGGTAGACCAGAGGAGAAACAGGGAAACCAGATTAAGAAGCTATTGCAATTGTTCAGGTGAGAGATGATACAGGGTGTTGACAGTAAAGATTAAAAAAATAATAAAGTATATGTATTTAAAAGACACAAATCAAATAAAGAGGTAGCAGATGTCTAAATGGATTCTGTGTTTCTCACCTAGGTAACAGGACAGCATACAGTGTCACTCATTGAAGGAGAGAACATGGGAAAAGAAGCAGGACTTATGGATCTAATTACCATACTTTTTGAAAATAGAATCTTTAAAATAAAAGAAAGGATAACTCATTTTCTACAGGAAAGACAGTACTGAAACATAGCTGATTACACACACAAATGCTAAATTTTCTGGATGGGATATTTTAGCCCATTGTTGGATGATCCATTAAAATCAAACTACTGTCTCATGAAATATCCAGGCACTGAACTTTAGAGAATGGAGAATAGCTAAGTAGGCTAAACAATACACAATGATGAGGGCTTATCCTGGCTCAGATGATAGCACCATGTGGCCTTTTTCGAATGATTTAATCCTTGTCCCTTCATCTGAAAAGAGCATCTGAAAAAGTAATACATGAATAGCAGCCTTACCCCAAATATAAAATGAATTCAATCATCCACAGATGATATTTCATCTGTGATGTTATTCATCCCAACATGGGCTTTTTTTGCCTGAACTATCCAATTTGGCTATCAACCTTAATCAAGTCAATCAAATAATTACAAAGTGTCCATATCAGTCTGTTATGTTGACTTAAAAACAAAAAGTTCATTTTATATCAGACGTTCTTTTCATTTTTAATTCTAATTCCTATAGATTTAAGATTCAGGACTCCCCAATTTTTTACAAATGAGAACATCTTATGTGATTGTCTTGGAAAATGTTATTTTAAATTGGTATTTATGATAAATATTATATAAGTATTTTATATCACCATTAGGCCAATAATAACTTAAACTTAATTATGAAAATAGTAGCTCAAAAAATTAGAATAAAATCAAAATAGAAAAGTAATGAGAATAAAATAATGGAAAAAAATAAAACAGTTGGGTATGGATTATGATCCAAATAATTCCTATCTAGTTAAATACAACAGTAAATTGGGTGAAAATATAATATCAGATAAAAAGATGAGAAATAGGGACAAATGCTTACCCTATTTGAACTCACCATTTGGTTTATACCAGCAGAAAACTAATTATAGTAATTTTAAAAATTTGTGAAAACTTTGAGTGTGATAGGGACTACAAATGATACTTGTAAGAATAACAATGAATTTATTTAGAGATGAGACTGCAAAACAGCAATGCCTCAGCTAATGAGAGAATTATGGTGTGGGCAAATTGTACTAAAAAAGATTATTTTCTTCCCTGATAACAAAGGCTTAATTT
>NW_012136080.1:2147452-2149016 GCF_000956105.1 Propithecus coquereli
GGTACTTGCAGACACCACTGATGTTAAATACAGTTGAAGAAATCAAGTAGAAACTATACCACTGCACCCACCTAGAATCAAAGCCAAAGGATCCTTCCTAACTAAAAATATGGGACACATCTACAGGAAAAGGCATTCTCTATGAAAGCTATTCCATAACATTGGAAGAAGCAACAATTACATGAGGTGTGCAGATATCAAGTAGGAATACAACAAATATGGAAAAGTAAAGAAACAGGATATCTTCAAGAAACAATAATTCTCCAGAAAAAGATCCAAAAAAATAAACTAAAATCTATGAAATGCCTAAAAATAAATTCGAAGTAATGATCTCATGGAAATTCAGCAAGACGGAAGAGAACACAGAAAGAGTATTCAACAAGATCAGGAAAACAATTCATGATCAGACTGAGAAATTCAACAAAGAGACAAATATCATTAAAAAAAAAACAAACAGAAATCTTGACATTGAAGAATTCAATGAGGGGAAAAAATACAATTGAAAACTTCAACAAAACATTAGATCAAGCAAAAGAAAGAATTTCTGAACTCGAGGACAGGTTTTATGAATAACCCAGTCAGACAAGAAAAAAATAATAATGAAGAAGGCCTACAGGAAATATGGGGCACCATTAAGCAAACAAATATTTTCATTATGGGAATTTCAGAAGAAGAGATGGGAAATGGCATAGAAAACCTAGTTAATGAAATAATAGCTAAAAGCTTCCCAAGTCTGGGGAGAGATATGGACATACAGACCCAGGAAGTTTGAAGATTCCCAAATAAATCCAACCCACAAATGTCCTTCCTGAGGCATTGTCAAAAGTCAAAGACAGAGAGAATTCTAAAAACAATAAGAGAAAAGCATCGAGTCACATATAAGGAAGCCCCCATCAGACTAACGGCAGATTTCTCAGCAGTAACCTCACATGTCAGGTGAGAATGGGATGATATATTCAAAGTGTTTAAAGGGAAAACCTGCCAGTTAAGAATATTGTACTCAGAAAAACTATACTTCAAAAATGAAGGAAAAATAAAGTTCTTTCCAGACAAGCAAGAACTGAGGAAATTCATCACTATTAGACCACCCTACAAAAAAATGCATAAGGGAGTCCTACATATGTAAACAAAAGGACAATAACTACCATCATAACAACACATAAAAATATAAAATGCACTGGTAGAGCAGATACACAAATAATAAAGAGGAAGGAATCAAACATTATCACTACAGAAAGCCATTAAACTGGAAACATAAACAATAAGAGAAAAAGAAAGGAACAAAAGATATACAAAACAACCAAAAAATAATTATCAAAATGACCTCGCCTTTCAATAACAACTTTGAATACAAACAGTTTAAATTCCATAATTAAAAGATACAGTCTTGCTGAATGAATAAAAAAACAAGATCCAACTATATGCTGCCTATAAGAAATTCACTTCACCTATAAAGGCACACATAGACTGAAAGGGAACGTATGGAAAAAAAGATATTCCATACAAATGAAAACCAACAGTGATGCAGGCATAAATATCTATACTTGTATCAGATAAAATATAC
>NW_012136080.1:2149066-2153572 GCF_000956105.1 Propithecus coquereli
GAATTGAAATGAGAATCTCAAAGATATGTTTGCACTCCCATGTCTATTGCAGCAATATTCACAACAGCCAACACACAGAAGCAACAAAAATGTCCATTAATAGACGGATGGGTAAAGAAAATGTGGTATATACATATAATGGAATTCAGCTTTTAAAAAGAAGAAAATCCTGCCATTTGTGAAAACATGGATGAAACCTGGAGGAAAAGCATTGTGCTATGTGAAATAAACAAGGCACAGAAAGACAAATACTACATGATATCACTTACATGATGAATCTAAAATAGTCAAACTCATAAAAGTAAAGAGTGGAATGTTGTTTGCTAGGGGTTGAGGTGAGGGAAAAACAGAGGTATTAGTTAAAGGGTACAAAGTTTTAGTTATGCAAGATGAATGAGTCCTAGAGAACTACTGCACATCATAATGCCTATAGTTAAAAATACCATATTGTATACTTAACTGGTTAAGAGGATAGATATTATGTTAAGTGTTATTACAAGAAGGAGGAGGAGGGAGAAGACTTTTGGATGTGATGGATAGGTCTATGGCATAGATTGTGATAGTTTCATGGGTATATACTTACCTCCAAACTCATCAAGTTATATACTTTAAATATGCACAACTTTTTGTGCATCAATCATATATAAATAAAGTAATTTTTTTAAAAAAAGTAAACTATTATCTTAAAGGAATTGATGTTATGGTAAATCACATCACCGGACCCAATACTTCACCCCCCTCCATATCCATGCTCTTTGCCATGTAATTTTGTGGTTTGTCCCATTCAAAGGGTGAAGTACATTTCCCTACCCCTTGATTTGGGGTTTGGCCATATAATTTGCTTTGACCAATATTTTGAAAAAGACTGTGAACCATTTCTGAGCTCAGACCTAAGGAGGCTTCCCGTGTTTTCACGTGTGCTTTTATGTCTCTACTATTGCAATAACATGCCTAGAAAGCCCTGCTGATTCCAGAAGGATGATGAGAAATTTATGAAACTGACCCACACAGCCAGCTACCCCAACCAAGAACACCCAATTTCCATGAGCTACCAACATTCACATGAGCTAAATAAGTGCTTATTATTGTATGCTACAAAGTTTTGTGGTGATTAACTATCTGCTACTTTTGTAACAATAGTTAACTGGTATAGATATTGATAGGAATAAAATGTGCTAACATTAGCAATCATTAGTCCTACTGGATTATGTATATTCACCATATTCCAATTATATACTCATCAAAATTGAGACAACTTCTCCATTATTTCTTAAATGTCCCATTTAAGAAAAATGAAGATTCAAAATCTGGATACCATAGGTACTGCCAATTGCTTAATTCACCTAAACAATGACTATAAATAACAGACAGTTCTATTATGTACAGGCTTTGATTGGCTTTACCAAAAGATTTAGAAATCACATTTCAGGACCATGGCTGCATAAAAAAGGTAGACCTGAAGGCTACCTTTGAAGGGGATGATAACTTATCTTAAACATATTTGTTACATGACTGGTATTATCACTTGTCAATTAATTTTGGATGGTTACTTTGGCTTGGGTTTTTTTTTTTTTTTGATCACTACCAGATTTTGTTTTTAATTTACTTCAGTCAATCCCAAATTTTAACCAGTATAATAGCATGCTTAATATTATTTTTGCATTCCACAGTTCTTAATAATAGCAAACTAATTTCTATAGCAGCATTTGATGAAAATATGCTGATGGAACTCATATTTCATATCATTGACTATAATGAGCTGCTTTATCAAACTGTCCTTATGACAGTATTATACAGAAAATGATAAATTTACTAATTTATTCACTTGAGATTCCATTTGAAAATTTTAAAAGAAAGGAAAAGATCAATGAAGTCAGGTAAATTAGGCTTTCCTGAGATATGTCTGGGTCTATATGAAACAATTCCTGCTCTTAATGAAATGTTAACATTAAAAAAGAGTTGATTAATTATTACTTTTAATAAAATTCTGCAGAACAAATAAAAAGCTATGAAATACCCTATTGTGAACACATATGTGCAATATTTACTCATAAGCAGTATCATTACTGCCATGATTTCACATAGAATTGGTTTTTTATCACTTTTATTTTTACTGAGCTTTTAATTTAGAAATTATTAGTAAGTAGATTTATCAATTAATGAAAGTTACTAAACATTTTGTGGGACTTCTCAAAAAAACTTTGGAGTAACTAGAAACTGTAGCATAACATTTCTTTCTGGGACTCTGACATACCAATTGTCAGAGATGATGCTGAAATTGGTGCAAATACAATCACACGTACAATACGCTAAAATGTCTTTTATCAGTCATTGTGCTCTATAGAATTTATGGTCACTGAACTCCAGAAACAATATTAACTGGGACAGGTCAGAGTCTTAGATGGTCTGGATAAGTAATCTTTAAACATTACAAGACCATGACATTTTGTTTTGGAATATTTTCTTGCTATACAATGAAGTCATTGTTTTTTTTTTTTTTTCATTTATAAGCCATCAGCAATGAAAATCATTGCTCTAATAAATTATTTAACTTGATCTCTTCTTGAGGGCTTCATTCTACCATTCTCTCTTATCTGTAAGAAAACACATACAGTAAGGTTATTTTAAGTGACAACTATGGCCTTGATAAATGTTCACAGTAAAATGCATTGAAGTCACAACAAACACTATTTTTCTCCTTTCTCATTGTTCCCTCTATTTCTAATGCGTCCTACCTACTACATTAAAACTGCCACTTTTCCCTCAATTCAATGAATAAATACTCTCCCAAATCCTAAAATAATAATGAATTCTAAAAACAAATTAGAAGAACATCACATTCTTAATGGAATTTCATAAAAGAACAATGAAACTCTAATTTATGAAAAACCCAAAATCCTCATTAAATAAATAGTGGAAGCACAGGTTAGCTTTGGAATTTTAGTGTTGAATGCCAATATCCTCTGGAGCTATCAGGTCTGAGGAAAATAAGCTCTTTCTATACAGATTTATTTTCTGTAGTTTCACAATAACCAACTGTTTAAAAAAATATGAAAGAGGACAGTTGAACTTATCTTGTCTCATTTGGGTACCAATGAATGGTCTGCTGTTTGTACAATCTTAAAAATGGTGCTACAGTCATCAAGATGGGTGACACTCATAACCTCCACAAAGAAAGACTAAAAAACAAAACCATATTGATAACCACACACCAGATAGAGTGTCTGGGGAGAACACTAGAATTCAGCAAAGAAGTGACAAAGATTGTCTGCAGCACAGAGACTTGTGATGGCAGCATAAAGAAGAAAGAGAAGCACGTGGCCTGGATCAGCTTGGAGCCAAGACAAACTCCCTACTACAGGAAGAAGGTAAGCAGGAGATGCTTATCACTTTGCATTCCCACCACAGATGCCCACAATTCTAGCTAAGTAAGAGCCCCACAGCCCTTGCAGGCCCTGAACTCAGTACAGGGCACTGCCTAGAGTCCGCATGACTGTGTTATTCCGTGGAGGGTATTCACAAAGGTTAGCCCCACCCCTAGGGACCCAGGTCTTCAAAGGATATCACTACTTTGAGAGGAGAGCTATCACCAGAGTACATCCTGCCCTGGAGCCCAATAGCCCTTGCCAACATCCCACTGCATCCACCCAGGGGGCTGAAGCATCATGACAACAGCTGAACCCAATGGCGCAGACATGACCCTGGTGCCCAATCCCACACAGTACCCTACACCACGAGGCACAGGTAGTCTAGCACAGCGGGAAGGCAGCCCCCAGAAGAGAGCTAATATGTGCACTCCCCAGAATCTGACAGCCACCAGGACAAGACCCACTGCTGCCACTGGCAACCCTACCTACCTCCTCCAAAGCAAAGCCACCCTGCACCCTTCCATGCCTCCCATTGGCTCAAGGACTAGCACTCAGAGCCTGTCACATCCACCAGTGATTCCAACCCCTCCAGAATGGAGCTGCTGCACACTCAGGCTCACCCCTTGACAGGGGCCAAAGACCAGCCCACCTGGTCTCCCTGCCCCCAGCACAGCCTCACCACAGCTTCCACAAACAATTGCAACCTAGTCCCTTGAGGTACTTGCAGACACCACTGATGTTAAATACAGTTGAAGAAATCAAGTAGAAACTATACCACTGCACCCACCTAGAATCAAAGCCAAAGGATCCTTCCTAACTAAAAATATGGGACACATCTACAGGAAAAGGCATTCTCTATGAAAGCTATTCCATAACACTGGAAGAAGCAACAATTACATGAGGTGTGCAGATATCAAGTAGGAATACAACAAATATGGAAAAATAAGGAAACAGGATATTTTCAAGAAACAATAATTCTCCAGAAAAAGATCCAAAAAAATAAACTAAAATCTATGAAATGCCTAAAAATAAATTCGAAGTAATGATCTCATGGAAATTCAGCAAGACGGAAGAGAACACAGAAAGAGTATTCAACAAGATCAGGAAAACAATTCATGATCAGACTGAGAAATTCAAC
>NW_012136080.1:2164862-2166372 GCF_000956105.1 Propithecus coquereli
CCTGATTTGATCATCACACATTGTATACATGTATTGAAACATCACTCTGTACTCCTAAATATGTACAATTATTACATGTCAATTAAAAATAACACAAAACATAATTAAGGAGAGAAAATATAAGCATAAAAAGGAAAATATCAAGAGACAGCAATATAAGTGTGAGAGATACTGAAAGAATGAGAACATTCCAATGCAGCCCTTGCACAGGGCCCCCTGTCCACCCCACCTCGCTGTCCCTCGCTACTATCTCTTGCATATGACTTAGCTCCTCACTGTTCCTCTCTATCATTCTTGACAAAAATCCAAATTGCCCCAACAGTGGCTGCTAATCTTCTAGAATAATTCCTCCCTTTCTGAGAATCATCCTTAATCAACTATTTCTGAAAGTAGCTGAACTCCAGTGAGCCCCCTTGCTAAAGCCCTATATAGCATTCCACCCTACTTTCCCAACTTAGAAAAAACAGTGCTACAGTAGTCAAGAGTCTATGTTTCATCATAAAATATCTGATCATCACCACAATAATACCTAAAATTATTGGTTGATTATTACGTACTAGGTGCCAAGAATTTTCTTGTATTGTCTTATGTATTCCTCACCACAGCCTTGTAAGCTACTTACTAATATTTTTCCATCTTACAGATAAAGAAACTGATGCTCAGAGAGATTCAGTAAATTACTCTATTCACACACTATTCTAAGTTGATGGTGTAGCTAGGCTCAACCGCATCAAAATCTAATATTTCTTACTGTTAATAACTTTCTCTAATTTCTAAAGTTTTCATTTGAGCCTCTGTGTTATAACTCATAAAGAATGATAAATGAGAGATTATTTATTTTCATGACAGAAAGAAATATAGCACATAATTATCCTTCCATAATATCATCAATAAACTACTGAACTAGTGACAAAGTTCTATGTCTGATGAAAAATTAGGATTGGTCAACCCAGTATTTTTAGAAAGTTGACAAGTTTCATAAAGTGACTTGCTTTAAAAGCTACCTTTCCATGAGAAGATGTTCTAATTTCCACATCCTAGACAAATGAAGAATTCTGTTAACTTAGCAATTAGGTCAACAGTTTTATTTCATGGCTTCTTTACAGGTAAAATACCTATCACATAAACCTGTATACATAAAAATCCCACCCTAATTTTAAAAAATTAAAATGATATCTTGAATAAATAGATCCCTTTAATAGATGAATAAGTAGATAAATAGATAGAAGATAGATAGATGGATAGACAGTTAACATTTGGTTTTGACTCAAATGACTTTATCTTCAAACTGAACCCTAAGTGAGGAATCGGGGAAATGTGGTTATACGAGCGTGTCCAGCAACTCCTCTATACCTTTCAGCCATTCAGATTCCACCTCTTTCCCACATGCTGCTCCACATTTGAGCTGTTTCACTAAACCTCACCTCTGAAAACCGACAGAAACTGCCTGACTGCTGAACCACAGTTCTGGTAAAACTCATGCAGCATATTCTCCTGTCCCATATGCAAA
>NW_012136080.1:2166422-2168111 GCF_000956105.1 Propithecus coquereli
GTAAAGCACTTGTTAGACTAACCAAGCAAAAAAGAGAGAAGATCCAAATTAAAATCAGAAATGAAAAAGGAGACAGTACAACTGATAGCACAGAAATACAAAAGATCATCAGAGACTTTTATAAACAACTATACACTAAAAAACTGGAAAACCTATAGGAAATGGGTAATTCCTGGACACATACAACCTACCAAGACTAAATCAGGAAGAAATACAATAGAAAACCTGAAGAGACCAATAACAAGTAATGAAATCAAAGCAGTAATAGTCACCCAACAAAGAAAAGTCCAGGGCAAGATGACTTCACTGCTGAATTCTACCAAACTTTCAAAGAAGAGCTAACATTAATTGTCCTCAAACTAGTTAAAAAAATTGAAGAGGAAGGAATTCTCCCTAATTCATTCAATGAGGCAAGCATTACCCTGATATCAAAACCAGAGAAGGATGCAACAAAAAAAGGAAACTACAGGCCCAATATCCCTGATGAACATAGATGCAAAAATCCTCAACAAAATACTAGCTAATTGAATTCAACAGCACATCAAAAAGATAATACGTCATGATCATGTGAGATTTATCCTCGGGATGCAAGAATGGTCCAACATACACGTGTCAATAAATGTGATACATCACATCAACAGAACAAAGGACAAAAACCATATAATCATCTCACCAGATGCAGAAAAAGAATGTAATAAAATTCAACATCCCCTCATGATAAAAACGCTCAATAAATTAGATATGGAAGGAACATGCCTCAAAATAATAAAGGCCATATATGAAAAACTGACAGCTAACATTATACTGAACAGCAAAGAGTAGAAAGCCTTCCCTCTAAGAATTGGAACAAGACAAGGATGTCAATTTTCACCACTCTTATTCAACATAATACTAGAAGTCCTATCCAGCGCAATTAGGCAAGAGAAAGAAATAAAATGCTTCCAAATTGGAAAAGAAGAAATTCGAATTGTCCCTCTTTGCAGATGACATGACCTTATACATAGAATAACCCAAAGGCTCCACGAAAAAACATTTAGAACTGATAAACAAACTCAGTAAAGCTGCAGGATATGATATCAACATACAAAAATCAGAAGCATTTCTATACACCAATAACGAACTAGCTGAAAAACAAATCAAGAAACCTATCTATTTACTATAGCCACAAAAAAATACACAAAAATATATTTAACCAAGGAGGTGAAATATTTCTACAATGAAAACTACAAAATACTAATGAAAGAAATTGAAGAAGACACACACACACACAAAAATGGGAAGACATCCCATATTCATAGACTGGATGAATTAATATCATTAAAATGACCATACAACCCAAAGCAATCTACAGATTCAATGAAATACCTATCAAAATACCAATTACATTCTTCACAGAAATGGTAAAAATAATTTTAAAATCCATGTGGATCCACAAATGAGCCAAAATAGCTAAAGCAATCCTGAGCAAAATGAACAAAGCTAGAGGCATCATACTGACTTGAAAATATACAACAAGGCTATAGTAATCAAAACAGCTTGGTAGTAGCATAAAAACAGACACATAGACCAATGGAATAGAATAGAAAACCCATAAATAAATCCATATATTTACAGCCAACTGATTTTTGACAAAGGCTCTAAGAACATACATTGGAGAAAGAATAGCAGTCTCTTCAATAAATGGTGGCT
>NW_012136080.1:2170491-2170984 GCF_000956105.1 Propithecus coquereli
AAACCTCACCTCTGAAAACCGACAGAAACTGCCTGACTGCTGAACCACAGTTCTGGTAAAACTCATGCAGCATATTCTCCTGTCCCATATGCAAAGGTTGACATTAGGACAACTACACCCAAAGGCTTCATGTGATCCATCTGAAACACATTTGTTATAATTCAGTAAGCAGTGTGGCTGCCCCCAAGAAAATGAAGTATTCTTTTCCCTTTGCTTTCAGTGAGAATTTGGTAATGAGCTATGTTTCCCTTTTGCTTTGACCTCCAAGAAGATCAGAAGCAAATTTACAGCTTAATCATGTAAAACTTTACAGTGTTCTCTTTTTCCTTCCAGTATAATTTACTCTATTTTGGTTTTTCCTGCTGCTGATTTTATTTATATTTAACTAATTAAGCATTTATCCAACTGGATTTGATGGAACACTTGTTTTTATATATGTTAATAGATGCTTTAGAAAAAAAACTTTTTGAGAAATAATTGCCTAATAACTATA
>NW_012136080.1:2180314-2181585 GCF_000956105.1 Propithecus coquereli
GAGGATCCTTCTTGGAAGTAATTACAACAATTAGATAACTTTTCTATTATTCAGTGGAGCCAACGACATTCAAAATTGAAGTATTTTACCATAATTATTGATCATGTCTGTGTTTTACAGAACATAACCACTGGGGATAAACAGGCATTTTTTAAAAGAAATAGACTTGATTACACTGAGCTAAGTATATAGATTGATATTGTTAACAAAGCTGTCTGAAAATTATGGCTGAAATGTCTGGAATCTTAATTAAAATTCCAAGAAACCTGGTGAAGCTAGGAAGCTAAAGAAAAGAGAAATAATTCCATTTTCTGGCTAGCTCCCAAATGTCAACTTTTTTCTTATGACATTATGAGATCTACACAAGATATACTAAGTAATATGCTATTGAAACTTTTAGCCCTTTGTACTTTGATACCTCCATGCTTCCCAGGGAGTAAATCTAATTGAGTTAGAAGGTATCCTGCCCAAGTTCTTAAAAGTTCCCCTGTAAGATATATTTCCTGCCCACTCCATTTGCCCTGGAGGATCCTTTCATCACCCTACATATTCCCTTGGTAAACCTCTTCCCACCTACCTGAGGACATAAAGATCCAACTGCAAATAAATGGAATACTTAGCTCTGTTTCTTAGTTTCCATAGTCTGATTTTTCTTTTGTTCCTGAATTTTTATTTTTCTTTCCATTTCTGACTTTCTGTATTCAAAGTCTCACTCTTTTATCATGGAGGGCTAAAATGTCTGCATCATTTGTTGACCATGTCTGAAAACTGTTTCTTAATAAATTATTCTGAAACTTTTTTCAAATGGTTTACATTCAGGGATGGATGCCAGATTTATTTCCCTTGTGAGTTATCATAGAGGTTAGGTATTAAAATTGGGGATGTAGCAGCATGGAGATACCTCAAAGAACTAAAAGTAGAACTACCATTTGATCCAGCAATCCCACTACTGGGTATTTACCCAAAGGAAAAAAAAGACATTTTATTTAAAAAGACATCTGCACTCGAATGTTTATAGCAGCATGATTCACAATTGCGAAGATGTGGGAACAATCCAAGTGCCCATCAATACATGGTGGATTGATAAAACGTATATGTATACCATGGAGTACTACTCAGCCATAAAACAATGGTGAAATAATACCTTCTGTATTAACCTGGATGAAGCTGGAGACCATTCTTCTAAGTATCACAAGAATGAAAAAATAAATACCACATGTACTCACCATACTAAATTGAAACTAATCGATCAACACTTACATGCACATATG
>NW_012136080.1:2181635-2183592 GCF_000956105.1 Propithecus coquereli
ACCATTGTCCCATATGTTTCCAGCTAGACAAATGAGGAATAATGGTGGAATTTCGAGTATCTATACCTTTCGTAAAGAAATATGTAAATAATATTTGGCAAACTAGATGGGGGAAGATCTTTCTTTTTCTCATGAAATGACAAAGTTTTGGCCATCATATATGTGGAATGTTGTTCTTGCCCCCTAGAATAACTAAAGTCTTTTTAAAAAATATCTTCCTTTTTAGTGGATGAAAACTTTACCTGTGAGATTTAACCAGAAACTACTTTGTCCTTTGGGTCCACAGAACCAAGTCCCTCTGGAAAACAGTCCTTTAAGAAAAGCATGTTTCCTTGGTCAACTCAACTGCCTTGACCACCTTAAACCACCGTCCTCAAAGCAATTTAAAGGAAGTGACTGTGCTGGCTTGCTGAGCACTCTGTAACCTCAATATCTGGACTGATACATGTAAATCCTGCCTGAGGGGTCAGCACATCCAGAGAGTGGACCAACTCTGAATCAGTCTTGCTGCTGAACCATTTCTAAACTTAACTAACACTCCCATTCTTCAATCACTGTGCTGTGGTCTTCATCCCCATGTGCCTACCTTCCTCCCTTGCCATGCACCGTGCCTTCCACATTTTTCAATAAATATTTGTCAGCCAGCATGTGGTGGCTCATGTCTGTAATCCTAGCACTCTAGAAGGCTGAGACGGAAGGATCGCTTGAGCTCAGGAGCTGGAGACCAGCCTGAGCAAGAGCGAGACCCTGTCTCTACTAAAAATAGAAAAATTAACCGAGCGTGTGGTGCGTGCCTGTAATCCCCACTACTCAGAAGGCTGAGGCAGGAAAATCTCTTGAGCTCAGGAGTTTGAGGTTGCTGTGAGCTAGCCTGATGCCACGGCACTCTAGCCAAGGTGACAGAGAGAGACTTTGTCTAAATAAATAAATATTTGTCTCATGAATGGGTGAATAAAAGAACACCAATTTTCTAGGTGCCCCATTCTTTTCTAGTATCCCTGTTTTATGCTCCAATCCCTCAGAAACTGGATCAGACACCCATGTCTGAGTTTCTAACACCTGGTGCTTGTCCAAAGGCACCATCTGGATGACTCCTATTACTTAAAGCTCAGATTATTTTCTGTCCTGCACTGTATTGATACTCTTCACTCAGAATCCTATTCACATTCTAGAGAATCCTTTTCATGTCCCTCAAGATCTCCCCTCCAAAGTTTGATCTCACAACTGGGAATGTAGCTTCAGGTACATTTTTCATGAGACCAATTCTTAGAATGATTGACCCTGCACCATAATTTCATGTTCAAACCTGTAGATTCTGTTTTCTCTACTATGTCTCTTTACTTAGTCCCTGACTTCCCTCTTTAGATGTAAACTATCATTGTCTAATGTCTGATTCAGACAGGTAGTTCTTTTCACTTTTTGTATAGAAAGACCAAAAGGAGATTCCAAATACAATGGTTTCTACAACCACGTTTGGAAATACATTCTAGTGCATCCAATATAAAAAAACTCAGGTTTAGTGGGGGAAATCCTGTAGATTATGCCAATTTCCTGCTATCTCATTTTCCATATCAGGCTGTTGAATGAACATCATCAGAGAAAATTATATTTATTCATCCAAAAATATTTACAGAGTGCCTCTTATGTGCCAGGTTCTCGGGTAGACTTGGAAGGTATACTGCTGAATGAGACAGAAATAGATCCAGTCCTCGCAGTGCTAAAAACTGGCCCATTGCTCATTGATTGTTATCACTACAGATTCGTAGTTTCCAGATCTATCCAACCATTCTAAGTGTTCCCAGACAGTTCTGTCGCACATATCCCAAGGTAGCTCTTTCCAAATACCTTCACTCACTGCAAGTTCCTCCTCCTCCATCAATTTCAACAAATACTTGGGAGATTGTTTAAATAAAATTATCTGAGATTAGCCAAGATTTTGGAAATTTTCTACTAAAAT
>NW_012136080.1:2183642-2184845 GCF_000956105.1 Propithecus coquereli
TCCCACTGTTTCAATTTCCAGCTCTTGTTAAATCAGAGCTGGGCCTCAGTAAAAATGGGTTGCTCTGAAGAGTGTTTCGGACCAAGTTAGCTTCCCACAGTAAAAGCAGAAGTCCCTAGATGAATTGTAAGTGACAAAAAGACAGTTACCATTTTTAAACATCTCCAATCCATTCAAACAGAGACAATTTGAATAACACGCCTCTTAGTTTTTTGTTTTCTCATTGCTGTGTTACTACTACCCTGGGTGTTAAAATGTTATCCTCTGTGATTTTGCTTATTTTACATTTCTTATAAAGGAACCAGAGATCACTAGGTATAGAAAGGAGTGTCATTGTTGTTCAGTCTGCCATCCCCACTACTATTCACCTCTTACCATAATGCAGACTCAAGGATATTGAGACTTACCCAAGGCCACACAGAACAGAAGTAGTATCTATGTTCTCTTTACCACATGTTTATAAATTTAAAAGTGTAAGTCTGCCTGTAAAATCGTTAATGAATATTTATCTTATTTTAAATTTCTCATAGTTCCAAAGACACATAACTTCAACTCTTAAAGACTAACAAAGAGAGAGAGAGGGAAAAAAAGGAAGTTACACCTGAGTTTTAATACAGAAAATCTTTCAGATTGGCCCATTGTTACGTCTTACCTCAAGAGTACTTTGGAAAAAGGGAAAATTGGATTCTTTAAAATCTAGAAATTTCTTCCATTTCATTTTTCAAATTTTTAAAATAATTTTTAAAGTGTGACTAAACATGTAAAAAAACTCCTCCTCATATTCCTTTTTAAAAGTCTACAAGATTCAAAGACACTTTGTGCCCAATAGACTTGACCTTAACACCTTAAGAAGTGTTACTGTATTCATTTGACTCTAGGGTATGAAAAGCAATTCCTCACACTTTATCAGCTTTTGACAATAGGCACTTATGGGCCTGAGTGATCTAAAATAGATTAATGAGGCACTAAAGTATTTTAATGAATAACGGAGCATTTTAAAATTTATTTTGTTTTTTAATTCATTTAACTGCAATCCATTTAACAGCTGAAATACTCCCTCCTGAACATATTAAAAGGCATATTACATTAAAGGTTTATTAATTCATTATGTTTCAATTCATTTATCATTTATTCATTTTATTAATTTATTCATTGAATTGAGCCTCACCATACAAACATTATAGAAATTAATGATTTTATTGG
>NW_012136080.1:2196145-2197923 GCF_000956105.1 Propithecus coquereli
AAATTACATGATTAATTGTAATTACAAATGAACAGGCTCAAGGAGTCTAGATAAAATAACATCTGGTTAGCAATATCTTACATAGTCATTCCCAATTTTCTTTTAAAATAACCACAAGATAGAAAAGACAGAACAAAAAGTAGTATCAGACTAGATGGATATAACTTACTTATAAAATCTTCATCAAATATCCATAACCATAACATAAGTAGTTCTGAAGTTAGGGCCTCCCTATACTCTTCCCCACAACCAAAAATGAAAAAATAAAGAAAAAAAAGAAAAAAAGAGAAAGTGTAGTGCGTCCCTCCTTCTGGAAAAGAAGGTCAAAAGTTCATGCTCATAGATCCAAGTCCTCATTAAACAGAAAAGTACACAGGTGTCCTTTACTGTGAGACAGATAGTCTCTCTAAGCAGTGGCCTGAGGATTATGTTTGCCCTCACATTTCAACACATATTCCAAACAGAACAAAAATCAAAGACATAGTCAATTATTTGATTAGTTGATCAAAAATCCATTGATCCTCTTCACTGTCTGTCAACCCTTTCACATCATCACTTCTTCCCTTACTTACCAACACTGCATTGTCAATCTCTGTAATTGCTCCTTTGTCCTTTTGTTTTATTTTATTGTCTGGAGAAACTCCAACCATGATTAAATGTACTGATGCTGCACCTGTCTTGTGCACCCAAAAGTTGATGGAAAAAATCACTCAACCAGACTAACTTAAATTAATTTAAATTTCTCCCACTAACTCTAGAAGGCCCGTCATGATGTCCACTAATAATGCTTCATGTCCATAGTTTGTTCTCACTCTTACTTTCCTAGCAAACTACTTCATGCCTTCTTTTCTCTTCTCAAATTATACCACCTCTTCCCCATACTCATTTTTAGCTAAATGAAAAAATAGAATGAACCAGAAGAGAACTTCCATGAACTGCTTCCACCACATTCATCCACTTATCAACATCCGTGTCCATACACTCTGCCTACCCCAGATGAATTGTCCAACTCCTATCAACAGCCAACCCCTATGCCTATGGACTATATTCAGTCCCCCACAGTGATATCGCCCCAGAAATTCTTCTCTCTATTTAAGTTCATTGAGCTTCTTTAGGACAGCTATTTTGAATTCTTTCACAGAAAGGTCACCTATCTCTATCACTCCAGATTGGTCATTTGTACTTTATTTAGTTCATTTGGTGAGGTCATGTCTTCCTGGATGTTCTTGATGCTTGTGGGTGTTCGTTGACGTCTGGGCGCCGAAGAATTAGGTATTTATTTTAATCTTCATGGTCTGGGCTTATTGGATCCCATCCTTCTTGAGAAGGCTTTCCACATAGTCAGGGAATTGAGTGTTGTGATCTAAGTCTTTGGTCACTGCAGCTGTATCAGCACTGGGGGTGCCCCGTGCTCAGTAATACTGTGACTCTTACAGATTCCTGGTGGTACCACCTTAGTGGACTTGGGTAAGATATGGGAGAATTTCCTGGATTTCCCGGCAGTCTCTCTCTTTCCTTTTATTAAGCCCTTATACAGAGTTTCTGAAAGTGATAATTTAAAAAAAAGCAAAGATGATTTTAAGTGTTATGTGCTATGCAGACCTGATATTAACTAACATTGAATGGCAGAGTGAGACAGCTATTCTCATTTTTTCCTATTTCATTTACTCTGATTATCATATATAGTAAGCCACAATTGTCAATTCTCATTAGAAAAAAATCTTTTAAAACTATTTAGTCTTGAATTGATCAAATAAGCACATGGAACAATAATAAAA
>NW_012136080.1:2209828-2211661 GCF_000956105.1 Propithecus coquereli
CTAAAATAGAAATGTACCTGGTGGCAATGTTTTCAATATAGCTATTTGCAGTTAAATTGAATAAAAAATGAATAATGTGTTTATTAAGAGTATCAGGAGCAGAGATGCAACTTTTTCTCATTATGTTATATTACTGTTTCTGCTGAGCTACATGATATTAATAATTTTATAACAAACAGTAGATTAAGTTTGAAAAATCATAACATCTAAAATACAAGAACATACCTGTACTGTAAATTTGTCCAAACAGTGGCAACATCCTTTAAATCAATATAAAATATAAATATGGTATACACATTTAAAATTTTATCTTCTTGGGAAGTGTTTTCATTTCTTAAAACTAGATGGACATATTTGAAACACGGACTTGGTGGGGGAACCAAGGGCAACACACGTAACCTAAACATCTGTACCCCATAATATGCTGAAATAAAAAAACAACAACAAAAAAAACAAGAACTGTCAGTAAAAAAAAAAAAAACTAGAATACATATTTATTGATATTACAATATTTCTATGAACACATTCTCCAATATACCTAAAGGGTCTTTAACCAAATAATATATGTATCAGAAACTAAGACAAGAACTAGTAAGACAACGAAATTTTTTATATTGTTTACTTAGCTTTGCACATGCCACATACTCTATTTCAATGGACAAACAAGTATAAATGTTAATAGACAATAATGACATACAACTTTTTGAGAGTTTACTATGCCAGGCACTGGTTTAAATGTTTTGTATTATCTCAATAAATCTACACACCTTATTAGTATTATTCTCTTTTGACAGAAGGAGAAACTGAGTCAGAGAAGGGTTAAGTAACTTGCCAAAAGTCAATCAACTAATAAATGATGGAGCCAGGATACACATCACACAGTTTGACTCTAGTGCCTGGACTTTCTAGTATCTTTTCCTGTGCTATACTCTGCTAAATTTAGGGCTTCTCCCTTTTCAAAGTTGTAGTCGTTCAGTTGCTATCCATGGGTTTTGAACCCTCTTGCCATCCTTCACAGATGACTGCTTCTGTGACACTATTGCAAGGTAGTGAAAATAAGTTTATGTCACATACCCTGCCTGTTACTTACAAACTGCATGGATCTAGGCTTGTCATTTAAACTCTCTAAGCCTCAGTTTATTCATCCATAAAATGGTACCTACCTTATAGAACTGTTTTGAAAATTAAACAAGGAA
This sequence comes from Propithecus coquereli, assembly GCF_000956105.1. Taxonomy (NCBI): domain Eukaryota; kingdom Metazoa; phylum Chordata; class Mammalia; order Primates; family Indriidae; genus Propithecus; species Propithecus coquereli. Next base: position 2,211,025 of record NW_012136080.1, read on the forward strand.
TGCATATAAAGCACTTAGCTAAATGTCTGGCTCATAGCAAGCACTTTATAAATGTTGACTGTTGCTATTACTATGGCCTTAATGTTTAAGGGCATGCATAGGGTTCTATTAAGGTGTCAAGAGATTTCCTTAAATCATCAAACAAAAGCACAATTTCATATCTGATACAAGGCTATGTTGGTTTTGGTTTTAACTTTTTTGTTTGAACTCTAAAAGAGGGAGTTTTTCAATAAAGTGCATATACTCCATTAAATAGACAAATAATGATCTTACTGCTAAAGTTGCAGATCTTTCTGAAAGATTAAGAATACAAATTAAATAATAGGAAAGTATCTATGCCTTTTAAGCCAAATCATTTAAAAACTGTATTTTCTAGTGATATATAAAACAATAGTGAGTCAGAATTTTGTAAAAACTTGGAAGAAAGTCTTAATGGCTTCTTCAGCATTCTTTAGCTTAAGCCAACAAATCATACTTAGAAAACAATGTCATAAAATAACATCCCTATATTTATGTCTTCCCTGTCTATGAAGCAAATACTTTTAAGAATTTTTTACTCAAATTTACTATCCCTTCATTTGTGAATGTCATAAATGTTAGTAGTTTCCAAATTTTTAATCACCTAAAGACAATGACA
>NW_012136080.1:2221136-2226138 GCF_000956105.1 Propithecus coquereli
ATCCACCCTCATTTCTAACAAATTTGTGTTATATGATTTTTTATGCATCCATGTCAGACTTACCAAATTCATTGCTCAGCTCTAGAAAAGATAGTCTTGTGGGCTACTTTATGTTCAAATTATCTTTACAAATTATATTTTATTATGTAAATCCATGTTTCCATCACAAGCAGGACTTCTCAGAATCTCTTTGGGCTGAAAGAAGCAATGGGTTTTGAAACACAGTTTTTAAAAAATAGATGACAAATACACAACATAGAAAAGATAAAGAGAAAGAATGGACAGAATAGTAACAATAGATGCTTCTTACTCTTCAGTTATTTAAGTCATAAAAAAATACTGTTACACCTTTCATCTGACATCTCATTGAAGTTCTTCTTTAAGGCATTCAGCATGCCAACCTTCTCAGAACTTTTCCTCATTCTAAGGAAAAGAGTAATGTATACTTCAGAAGTGTTCACTTTTTAAAAATTATTTCTGATCATAGAAGATGCCAGATTCTTTGACTTCATTTGTAGTCAAGTGTAAGGTTCTTAATGCTTGTTGTCTTCCAGGATAATTAGCTAGACAAGTAATTAAAAATAACACAAATGCCAAAGAACAGTAGAAAAACTGGCCATTTTCCCTGTGTGAGTTATAGTGCCTAACATCTCTGCTGTCATTTGGAATGTGTGAACCATGCTGGTAAATAGATGAAAAAGCCATGGGTGGTCACACAATCACACAATGGTCAGCAGCAGGACAACAATAAGGGAGAATGAGCTGGAGTAGGGAACAAAGAAAGGAACTAGAGACAAAATGAACTTCTTTCTTTCCATTAATCACGAATGTCTGTGCCTCTTTCTTCTCTATGGCACAGAATTTCCCCCTAAATCTGAAAACGATATCTAAAAATAAAACGTGCATTTTAGTCTGGAGTCATTTTGCCATCAACCAGAGGACCAGTCACCCATGGAAACGGGGGCAGCCAGCTTCTCACAGCTGCCCAGAGTCAGAAGCTAAGAAGAGAAGCCTGCTGGTTTTACTCTCCCACAGCGGGGCGGCTCTGTCACGGACACCTCCAAGGCAAGTTGGTAGCAGTCACTGCAGTGAGAATGAGTTGACCCCAAACAGAGCTAGAGAAAGGTTCTATCTACTATATACCAACGACTGGGGAGCAAAAAAGTAAAGTCACTTGTGGTTTCTGTTTGCAAGGATCTTATTTCAATATATAATTAAGGTTTTTATTCCCTCAGCTTCTTTACCACTATTTTTTCATATAATAGGCCACATGTATGTGTGTATGTGTTCGATTAAATGAATGGGGTGTGGTCAGCTCCTCCCTGGTCTTGCTTCAAATCTTTACTGATGCTAGAGCCTAACGATGCTTACAAAAATTGTTTGAAATCATAAAAGCATTCAGGGATATAGCATGTCAAAGAATATTAATTTATATGAAGACATAGACACAGTATATTGCTAAGTTAAAAGTAATAACAGTATATTGTTAAGTCCGCAAAGCACAGTTACACTATGTTATTATTTTAGTTACAAATATATATTCATCCATTCCTTCAACAAACATTTATTGGACATCTACTATGTGGTAGTAGCTATTAGACTCACAACAATTCTTTGCCCTTGAAGATTAAAGGGGGAAGGGAGAGGGAAGCAAGTATAACAATAACCAATAAATAAAATAAGTACATTCTACACTGTTAGAAAATTCTAAATTCTGTTAAGAAAAACAGAATGAAGCAGGCTAAGGGAGATTGAAGATGGGAGATTATATGTGGGGGTGTAATGTGGAAATAGGTTGCAGATTTAAATAGAGGTGTCAGGGTAGACAATTTTTAGAATGTGAGATTTGAGGATAGACTAAAAGGTTAGGGGGTACTGGGGGTAGATTGCCCCACTTGGAAAAGATAGCCAGACAAAGGCCTGAAGGTAGGTATGCCTGGCATGCAATGAGGTGAGTGTGGCTAAAGCAGAGCAAACAAGTGGAACAAAAGAAAATCAGAGAGGTACTGTGGGGATCAGATGATGTGGGTCCTGATATTTTTCTCCATATTAATACTAGAATGATACAAGCTAAAATAACTTATTTTTTTTGCTGAGTTACAGGATTGCAAATAACTTCCATTTTCTTTGTTCTTTTCTGTGTACTGATTTCACAATTACAAAAAGAAGTTATCAAAGGAAACAATTTTAATAAAACTTTAGAATAAATCCAAGCTATCCTAACCCCTCCTTCCTTGCCACAGCTATGAGGAAGGTACACTAAAGAGTTCAGGCTTCTTCTCTGACTATGAGCACATACCTTGCAAACCACAGTCTCTCTCCCCACAGCAGGGAAGATAAGAGAAAATCAACAGTCCTGTGCAGCCCAAAGCTCAGAGCTCACACACATCAGGGCTGCTGCTTCTTACAGCCAGCATCTCCAGTGGTTTGATCAGACAGACTCTGTGCCCTGACATCTAGGCCTGTGAGTCCCGCTCAACCAATTTCTGCCTTAGCCATTCAATTCAACGAATACCAACTGAGCACCTATTACCAGTGGTACAATCTCTGCCACTTTGGGTTCAAAATCTAGGTGACTATCAGCTAAACCAACAATTACAGTAAGCTGTAAGAGAAGGTGTAATAAAGGTAAATAGAGGGTGTCCCCAGAAGAATAGCCTGAGCATGAGCTGGGAAGGATGAGAAAGCCTTCCAAGAAGGGGATGTCTGAACTCAATCTTGAAGGATAAATAAGAATGAGAGAGCAGGATGGTTGGGCAGACAACTTGGCAGAGAAGACAGCTTCTGCAAAGACACAAAAGCAAGAGATAGACATGTGCTTCTCAGATATTAATGTGAACATAAATCACTGGAAGATCTTGTTAAAATGTAGGCTCTGATTCAGGAGGCTGGGTGTGGAGCCTAATATTCTGCGTTTCTGATAAGCTCTCAGGTGATGTCAACATAGCTGGTGGAAGGACCACATTTGCTGGATGAGGGACCACACTGCATCGCCAGCAGCTACAGCAGTGCATTTCCAAACTTCGCACACTGGAATCACCTATAGACTTTTAAAAGTACTGATGCATGGCTCCATTCCCAGCTCCATTCCCATTCCCAGATATTTGGATATAATGGGTAAGGGATGCAATTTGGGCATTGGGGCTTTTAAATCTCACCCAGGTGGTTCTAACATTCAGTAACATTTGGGAATTACTGGCATTCAAAGGATGAAAAGAGTGCCCAATACCTACAGGGAATTGGAGGGGATGAAATGGGAGAGGTCAGCAGGTACCAATCATAAAGGCCCCCCAAATTTTCACACCTTAACAAGTCTGGAGATATATGTGTATACACACACACACACATGCACACATAGTTGCCTGTTCAATATCTCATCTCTTGAATAGCTAAAAGACATCTCAAAATTACTATGTCAAAATCCAAACTTCTGATTTCCACCTCCAGACCCACCAGAAAAGCTCCATTCCTCATTTGGCCTTTCCCGTAAGTAAATCTCAGCTCCATCCTTCCTGTTGCTCAAGGAATCTTCCTTGAATCTCATACCCCACATCCAAACTGGAAGTAAATCCTATTGGCTTTACCTTCAAAATATATCCAGAATTGTCTGAGATTTCTTCAAAATAATACGGTAGGATACTCGAATGGGTTATGGATAAAAGAAAACTGGTAATGAGTTACTAATTTTTTTTGAAGTTGGCTTATATTATTCTCTCAATTTTTGTATATTTTCAAAATTTTCCACCATGAAAAGTTTGCTCATATATTTTCCCCACCTTCATCTCTACTGCAGTGGTCTAAGGCACACTCAGTTCTTATGTGGGTTATTGCAAAGGCTCCTTAATTGCTTCCTGAGCCCTTTCTAATGGCTTTCAGTCTAGCCCCATTTCCAGCTATTCTCCACAAAGCAGCACAGGTATCCAGTTAGGTAGGTTCATATTACTCCTCTGCTCAAAACTCTCCAATGGCTTCCCATGCTGTTCACAGGAAAAACTAAAGTTTCCACAATGCTCCATAATCTGCATCATGCTTGCCCCTGTTTCTTCTTACCTCTTTGAACTTATTTCTTGCTTATTTCTCCACTCTAAACACATGCAAGCCTTCTTACTTTTTCTTCAAAACCATGAGGCACATCCTCTCCGTAGTGTCGTTGCAATGATTGTTGCCTCTACCTGGAACGCTTTTCTCCTAAATATCTGCATGATTTGTCCTCACCTCCCTTAGGTCCTCACGCAAATACTATTTATTGGTGAGATTTCCCTGACTTCTCAAATTTTTTTGTTTCATTTGGTTTCCAATTGACACTTAATAGTTGTACATACTTAGAGGGTATAGTGTGACATTTTGATGCATATGTACATTGCATAATGATCAATCACATATCCATCACCTCAAACACTTGTCATTTCTTTGTGGTAGGAACATTCAAAATCTTCTCTTCTAGCTCTTTTGAAGTAGACAATACAGCATTGTTTATTATAGTCACTCCACTGTACAATAGAACACCAGAACTAATTCCTCCTGTTACTTTGTACCTGTTGACCAACCTCTCCCCCTCCTCCTCCCCACTACTCTCCTTAGCCTCTGGTAACCACTATCCTACTCTCTACCTCTATAAGATCAACTTTTTTAGATTCCATATAGAAGTGAGATCGTGTGGTATTTGTCCTTCTGTGCCTAGCTTATTTTACTTAACATAATGTACTCTAGGTTCATCCACGTTGTCACAAATGACAGAATTTCACTCTTTTTTATGGCTGAATAGTATTCCATTGTATATATGCACCATATTTTTCAATCCATTCATCCATTGATGGACACTTAAGTTTATTCTATAACTTAACTATTGTGAATAGTGCTGCAGTAAACACGGGAGTGCAGATATCTCTTTGACATACTGATTTCATTTCCCTTGGATATATACCCAGTAGGGAAATTGTTGGATCATATAGTAGTTCTGTTTTTAATTTTTTGAGAAACGTCCATACTGTTTTCCATAATG
>NW_012136080.1:2226188-2228469 GCF_000956105.1 Propithecus coquereli
AAAAAAAAAAACGCCCTTTTGCCAAACTTCAAAAACAAAACTTTAGGGGGTGGATAGGGAACACATCTTCTCAACCAACTAGAAAATTGCATGCATTCCACCTACTAAACCAAGTAGAGAGATGAAGAGCTCTCAGGAAACTTAAAGCTAGGAGACTGAAATTTGTGGGCACTACTAAATGCCAGCAGAGAAGAGACCACATTTTCTGAATCATCTATTATGGCTGCCTCACATCAGTTCCCATTGAGTAATGGTTTGTATTCCAAATGTTTTCAGTCCATTTTGAGGAACTCAGGATACATTATTCTCACAGAAACAATGTTTGAGACTAGGTAAAATACCCCACTGATCACTAAACCCACACGATAGATGAATTATTAATATATTGTTACTAATAGGCCCACAGAACCTAACCATCATTGGCAGCATTGTTTCTCAGGGAAAACTAATGCCAGCTTCCACCCAAACACCATAGTGTTTTTTTCCCCCTAATGCAGCTCTTGCAATGGGAAGGTGAATTTTCCCCCACCTGCTATTCAAAGCCATAGTGGTGAGATTCCAGAGGCACCCAGAAGGAAATTTAGAAAATTTAAAAAGTCCACAGTTCTAGACCTCCCACACCCATTTACCCCAATCAAATCTCCAGCTAGACAGTCTCAGACTTAACGAGTGACAGTAAGAAAGAGTCCTGAGCATCCCCAGAAGCCACAGTGATCAGAACTGTTGATCATTCCCAGCATGCTTTGTCAAGAGGACTTCTAGTAACCAGGCCCAGAAATGAGTCCTCTGGTCAAAGTTCCTGTCTAAGTTTTTGAGTTCAGTATTCAATCAAGGGCTGTCTGAACTATAGCAAATAAATATTATCCATAGGAGGCTAGGGGATAATAAGACACTCCCTTACCTGAAGCAGAAGAGGCCAAGAATACATTATTAGGCCAGGGAGGCTCATTGGCCTGTCATTCACTGCACAGGATTGTGGGTAAACGGGCTTCCTCTAGATGTTCTACAACACCCTTAGGAGACAAATAAGTGACAGGCACAATTCTTCCCATTTTTCATGAAGAGGAAATAAAGCCCAGAAAGTGTAAGTGGCAGAGTTCCAGAAAGCTTTTCAAATGGCAAGAAGCTAACCTTCCAAAGCCAGCCACTTTCTTTCTAGGTCAAAAGTCCTGCATCATATACAAGTATATGATGTTGAGACTTGCTGAAAAATCTTTTGGGATTTATTGATGAAGCACTGCTCAGGTCTCATGAGAAAAAAAACAAAAAATAGCAATTCATAACTGTTACATTTTGCAAATGTTTCAACCCTCTGAATAGCTAATTATGCTCCCTAGGACTTTTCCTAGATTTTTCTTGACTATTTCAATTAGTGATGAATTACTTGGCATATTTCTTCTGATTACATATGAAATCAAATCTTCTTACTTCTAGTGTTTTTCCCCCTCTACTTCTTTCCTAATTACCTGGACTACTCAAGAAGAATACTGACATCCACCCTCATTTCTAACAAATTTGTGTTATATGATTTTTTATGCATCCATGTCAGACTTACCAAATTCATTGCTCAGCTCTAGAAAAGATAGTCTTGTGGGCTACTTTATGTTCAAATTATCTTTACAAATTATATTTTATTATGTAAATCCATGTTTCCATCACAAGCAGGACTTCTCAGAATCTCTTTGGGCTGAAAGAAGCAATGGGTTTTGAAACACAGTTTTTAAAAAATAGATGACAAATACACAACATAGAAAAGATAAAGAGAAAGAATGGACAGAATAGTAACAATAGATGCTTCTTACTCTTCAGTTATTTAAGTCATAAAAAAATACTGTTACACCTTTCATCTGACATCTCATTGAAGTTCTTCTTTAAGGCATTCAGCATGCCAACCTTCTCAGAACTTTTCCTCATTCTAAGGAAAAGAGTAATGTATACTTCAGAAGTGTTCACTTTTTAAAAATTATTTCTGATCATAGAAGATGCCAGATTCTTTGACTTCATTTGTAGTCAAGTGTAAGGTTCTTAATGCTTGTTGTCTTCCAGGATAATTAGCTAGACAAGTAATTAAAAATAACACAAATGCCAAAGAACAGTAGAAAAACTGGCCATTTTCCCTGTGTGAGTTATAGTGCCTAACATCTCTGCTGTCATTTGGAATGTGTGAACCATGCTGGTAAATAGATGAAAAAGCCATGGGTGGTCACACAATCACACAATGGTCAGCAGCAGGACAACAATAAGGGAGAATGAGCTGGAGTAGGGAACAAAGAAAGGAACT
>NW_012136080.1:2243124-2244568 GCF_000956105.1 Propithecus coquereli
CTAATTCTATAGATTGTCTCCTCACGCTGTTGATTGTTTCCTTCACTGTGCAGAAGCTTTTTAGCTTGATGTAATCCTATTTGTCTACTTTTGCTTTTGTTGCCTGTGCTCTTAAGGTCTTATTCAAAAAATTCTTGCCAAAACCAATGTCATGACTGACATCTCTATTTTTAATTTGAAGCCCTGCCTCTAGCATTACCTTCCCTGCTTTATTTTTCACACACGTTCATCATGATCTGACATGATATTTATTTTACCTATTAACTCAGTCATTTTCTATCTCCTCTTTATTGACCCCTATTCCACCCTCCCACAGCCAATTAGAATGTAAACTCCATAAAAGCAATGATTTTCATTTTCTTTCTTCACCCTCTATATTTCAAGCTACTTGAACGCATCACCTGGTAGATGGTAGTTACTCTATAAATATTCTTTAACTGATTGAATCAATCGATCAATCAACTAGCATTTGTCCTGGCTATGCTGGATAAGAGACTTCTTTCTACCCCACATAAAGTACTTAGCATACTGCGCAATAGATGGTAGCTTCTATTATAACATATATTTCACCACAGCAAGGCTTGGCAAGCTTTTTTTCTATAAAGGGCCCTTTCCTTTTGAGTCATACAATCTCTATTACAACTACTCAACTCTGCCATTGTAGCATGCAGGGAGCCAATAGATAGTAAATAAATAAAAGGGCATGGTTGTGTTCCAATAAAACTTTATTTACAGATTGGGCCCCTGGAGTATAGTTTGCCAACCCCTACTTTATAGCAGGGCTTCCCAGTTTTGTTACTGAAATATATGCAAAAGAATTGTCTCTCTCATGTCAAGCAATGTAACCAAAAACAATAGAAATAATCAAATCCCTCAAAATAGGTAAAATAATTTCAAAGTAAAAGGCTGTTGTGACCAATTCACTGAAAACTATCATTAAGGAATTTTGACATAGTTTAATACAACTTTGCATTTCTTAGAAATAATGGCATATCTAAGTAGTTAATGAAGTTTTGATGAAATGTGGTGAATTCTGCTTGAAATATCTAGAATAGTTTCTATTTCCTACATTGAACTTTGACTAACATAATGTACATTTATCTAATTTGCCTAGAATAATTTATATTCTCACATATTCTGTCTATAGCATTCCTTTGATCTATCAGTAAATTAACTCTGTGTGTGTGTGTGTGTGTGTGTGTGTGTGTGTGTGTGTGTGTGTCTATGAGAAAAATTGGTTAGGGAATTTGCTCCTTTGAAACAACGTTGGAGTAACATGGAGAAGATGGGAATATTTTGGACCACAGAAGGAAAATGCTAAATTATAAATTATTTTACAGATGACAGCAGTAAATTATATGTGTGTGTGTGTGTGGATTTTTTTACTCTTGCTTACTTTACCTGGATCTAAAATAAGGTTACCAAATTGAATAATTTTTAACAA
>NW_012136080.1:2245078-2249092 GCF_000956105.1 Propithecus coquereli
GGATGGAGAACTAACTCAAAGCAGGCTCTCACTGTAGACAAGCAGCCAGATGCATAATGCACAATGTCCAAAAACATAATAAAAGGAACTGCATCACAATTTCCAATCAGATCTATCTTCGGCTATCTTCCAATTAGTTCCATCTTCAGCTGAGTCAAATCTGTTCAATCTGTCCACTGAGTTTTTAATATCAGTGACTATACGTTTCACTTCTAAAGGTTCAATTTGGTTGTATTTGTTTCTTTTTCAAATTTTCTTAGTCATTTTAAGAGTATCTACTTCTTTCTCATGCTTCGGATTCCATGTTTATATCCTTAACAGTTTTAAGCATTCTTATTTTATCTTTACTATTCAATAGTTCTCTTTGTATTCTTGGTAGTATATTACTAATGCTTATCGTGTATGCTGGCTCTTAATTGTGGTATATTGTTTTCTTACATGCTTTGTAATTTTGTGTTGTGAACTTATCAGCAGCAGGACTCTCTTGGTGGTAACCCTATACTATCTGGATTGAGGGCACTCCCCTAGAGAAGTTTCACATTTACTTTGCCCAGGGTGTTCACAGACTCAGACCTCTTTGATGTTAATGTGTTGGCTTGGCGTTTTCAGAACCACACAGATAGAAATATTTTAATCCTAACTCTGGATAAGAATAGGGATATAGTCATGGATTTTCAGGAGAGTTTTTTTCTATCTAAAATCTAAACAAAGATATACAAGCTTGAGACACTATTCGGTACCATTGGGTAGATTGTTTTTCTAGCATGAGTCTTCAAAGGTCTCAGCTTCCTACGGGAGTCTTTAAACTCATGTAATTCCAAAGCATTGTCTCCTGTTCTAGAGTAGGTACTAAGATCTAAAGCTCTGTGTGACTGAGACAAGAAATCCATCCCTCCCCTGAATCAACTACCCTCTCCTCCAGGCTGCTAAGCATACCACCCTCTCCCCGATACCCCCCCAATTAGTACTTCATTTTTAGCCTAGTGGAGATTTCCTTACATGCTTTCTAGCTCAGCTATATATTTTAAAAAAATATTTGTAATATATTATCCAGCATGTGTAAGTGTTTTATAGCAAGAAGATTTCTGGGTAATATAGTTTGCCATACTGCCAGAAACAGAAATGGCAAATGGGAGAGTGATGCCACAAAAATTAGCAGAATATATTAAAACTGAGCATCCCAAACCTAAAGAAAAATTACTACAATTCTTCAGGGATTTATAAAGAAATGCAACCCTGAATGCAGAATTTTACAAAGTGTCATGAAATGTAGTAATAAGAATTTAGAAGCTTCTTTTGAGGTTTCTCATTTCAAAGCAAAAGTAAAAAGCACAGCCACATCCATTGGGGAAACACTCGTTATTTCTGTCACAGTAAAAATGGCTGGAATAATATAAAGAAAAGCATATGATGAAACCTAAAATGCATTTCTTTGTCAGCAAGTATTGTTGGATGATATATAGAAAACACCACAGAAGAGTGAAGAAACAAATGTTGGAACAAATTACACAGTGTTTAAGGTTTGCTATACATTTGGATGAAGCACTGATGTTTCTAACACATTTCAGCTATGGTATTTTCTGGATTCTGTTTCCAATAATAAAACACATTAAGAACTGTTTTTTGTTTGTTTGGTTGGTTGGTTTTTGGTGAGCCATTAAAAAAAAGAACCAAATAATATTTTCCCTCAATAATAAACAATTTCACTTGGAGAAAAATATGATATATGGAAAATTGTGGGACAATAATTTGTATTGGAATTTTTTAAATTCCCAAGCAAGGGTACAGATAACATACCCCCCATGAAAAGCATTCCCTTTCTTACTTCCAAGCAAGCTATTGTGGCAAAGATGGTAAAGCCATAGAGAGCAAATTGCTACAGGATGTCATGGACGAGGTCAGTTTTGTGAAAAAACTAGTTTTAGAAAAAAACTAAAAAACTAGTTTTTAGTTTTAGAAAAAAAAAAGACATTTAGGGGACTCTGTACTCTTTTATGAAAAGTAACTGTTTTAGATCAGGTTCTCTGAAAAGCAGATTCTGACAGGGAGAGTTGTATATAGAAATGATATTGGGGAATGCCCTCAGGATCAACAGCCATGCGGAAGGGAAGAAGGCAGGACTGAGCAGAGGGAGAAGTGGAAGGTGATGCAATTACCACAATGTCCTCAACCAACCCCATGGGGTGCGCTGGAACTGAGAAAGCCTGTCAGTATTGTCTCACCTTGCAGCAAGCTATCCAGGCCTTTTTTTTCTTAATCTAATTTGTAATTGACAAATAAGACTTGTATATATTTATGGGGTACAATGTGACATTATAATATATGTATACATTGTGAAATGATTAAATCAAGCCAATTAACATATTCATCACATTACATACTTATTATTTCTTTGCGATGAGAACATTTAAAACCTACTCCTTAAGCAATTTTGAAATATATATTACTGGTAACTACAGCCACCATGCTATGTAATAGATCATCAGAACTTATTCCTCGTATCTAACTAAAACTTTGTACCCTTGACCAACATCTCCCCTTTCCCCATCCACCCGCCCTCCACCCCACCCTCTGTAACCATCTGTCTAATCTTTACTACTGTGAGTTCAACTTTTTTAAAGATTCTACATATAAGTAAGATTATGTGGAATTTGTCTTTCTGTGCCTGGCTTATTTCACTTAGCATAATGTCCTCCAGGTTCATCCATGTTGTCACAAATGACAGAATTTCCTTCATTTTCAAAGCTGTTCCTATATTCTGTTGTGTGTATATATTACATTTGCTTTATCCATTCATGAGATGATGCACACCTAGGTTGCTTCCATATCTTAGCTATTGTGAATGGTGCTGAAATGAACATGGGAGTGCAGAAATGTCTTTCACATACTGATTTCGATTCCTTTGGATATATACCCAGAAGTAGGATTTCTGGATCATATGGAAGGAAGTTCTATTTTCAGGTTTTTGAGGAATCTCCACACACTTTTCCATAATGGCTCTACTAACATACATTTCCACTAACAGTATAAGAAGGTTCTTGCCTTTATATCCACCACAGGCCAGTTGTTGGAGGAGGCCTCCTAGGAAGGGGTGTGACCTTGGGCAAGGCAGCTTTCTCTTCCTGAATAATACCTAGAGAATGATGCGGCAGAGAGCCTTCAGCCATCAACATGTTCCTGAAAGGCTGCTGGCACTGCACCACTGCATCTGCTAAAGTAATCACACAGAGGATTGCAGGTGACATTGTGGCGAAGTCCTTCACAGAGCTGGCAAACTTACACGTGAATTATTCATTTTTCTCTTACAAAAAAATCAAGTGATCAAATATGCTGGCTTTTGCTATAATGACAATTAGTTGACACTAAAATCTGACACATCACAAAAAAATTCAATCTAATAATAAATGAGAAAATGACTACCTCTTGAAAGACATTTATGCTATGGAGAGAGCTTTTTTAAAACCGAAGTTTGGAAGTGTTACCATTATTATTACATGCTGTTGTTTCCAAAAATTATATGGCCTATGAAAACTCCAATATTTGCACACTTAAGAAACCTGGAAAATTGTTTTAACTTGCTTTAAAAATTTTAACTGTTTCAAAAATGTTCAAATAGTATCAGCCCATATTAAACATGGGTGTTAAAATTTTAAAAGTATAGACTTTCAATAGATAGAAATTTCCAAATTATTTTTTCAACAAAAATATAATATTTGCATAATTTTAGATTAGCTTTAAAAGATAAGTATTACAATTTGGAAAGGATACTCAAAGATACACTTTTTTCATTTGGGTTTACATATATTTGGAAGAACCTTTTCAACTATGACAGCCATTAAAATCAAGTACTATTCAAATAAATTTAAAACATAGGTTTTCAAATTTCTACATCACAAAATGCTAAAGCAAGTTTTTATATTAGAGTGAAGTATCTGATCATATGATTCAAGGCTTAGAATTATGGACTTACCCAGAACCAACGTTCAGCAGCTCAAGGCTCCTGGACTCCCACAG
>NW_012136080.1:2249952-2288485 GCF_000956105.1 Propithecus coquereli
GTTCATCTCCTTGGCTCCAGGGTTGATTTCTCCATCTTAAAAGTTCCTCTTATAAAAATTACACTGTTTCTACTTGCAGGTCTATTACTATAATAAAACCTTTGCTGATCTTTTTATTAATGAAAAAGATAAAGTTTCCAAATTGTAAAACTAATCCTTCTCTTAAAACATTAGATTTAATAATTTAAAAGTAAATTTCATAGATTAACATTTAATATCTGAGAATTAATGAATCAAAAGCAATTTAACAAATTTAATATCTATTGCTGACTGTTCAAAAGATTTAAATAATTTTATTTATTAAGACTACATTTATATTTTCTCATGAAATAAAATAGAAACAATTTCCTATAAGATACTCAAAATCTTGACCATGTCTACTTGTTTTCCACATTTCTGGTTTTCTCTCTTCCCCATCAAAATGGGGCGACAGCCTCAGAGTATTCAAGAGACAAACTACCATTGTATGGGAGAAAGTGATAATAGTTTTGGCTGCAAAAAAAAAATTGTTCTTCCTCAGACCTTCTCCCTTACTCCACCTTCATTCTGACACCAGAAGAATGGTAAAATGATACAGTACAGTTATCATTTAGCAATCAGTGTCATATAATAATTCCCTGCTGCCTCCTTCCTTCAGCTCTTCTGACCTTTCCTGACTGCTTCTGAATCACCAAAGGGAGAGCCTCCCATCACGAAAAATAGGCAGGAGGTGGAGGCATTGTGCACTGACTTAAGAAAAGCCTGTGAATGGCGAATATGTAGTTGCTTTAATTACACAAATGGACCAAAAAAATACATGCAAACAAAAGTTATGTTTTTATTTGAGCATTTATATTTCACCAGAATGCAATACAAGTTGCAGTGAGGACAAGTGTAATTCTGAAATAAGGTTCTTAACTAACTTTGCAGTATGTCTCCCCACAGCAACTTCCTCAAACACCGAGAGCCATTTAATGTAGGTACCCACAAATGGCCAAATTCCTCCAAAAGTCTGTCCCAAATCCACTGTATACAAGATGTTGCTGAGTACTGTGTACTACATACAGTTAGCTAAAAGAGAAAGCTGTGTGCAAGAAGTCACTATTCAGCAGTTTGCCCATGTACAGGTAATGAATCATAAGCATCATCCATGAATACTCATCCATGGATGTAGAAGAGCAAAGTTCCTTTGGGAATTATCTCACAGATGTGGACAAACTAAGTATCTTGAATATACAAAAAAAAACACTTTTGCTGAAAGCAGAATAACCTTATACAGTAGTCCCTATTTAACCATGGTTTCAGTTACCTGCCATCAAAAAGAAGAGTGAGATACCATAAGGTATTTTAAGAGAGACAGAGACATTACAACACTTATGTAACTTTTATTATAGTATGTTATTATAATTGTTCTATTTTAGTATTACTGCTCTTAATCTTTTACTGTGCCTAATTTATAAATTAAACTTTATCATAGGTATGTATGTATAGGAAAAAAACACAGTATATATAGGGTTCAGTACTTTTTATGGTTTCAGATATCCACTGGAGGTCTTGAAGCATATCCCCTGAGGATAAGGGAGGGCTACTGTAATTATAATACAAACAAGCAGTATGATTTGGTTGAGTTTTTTAAATTGTTACACTTTTTATATCAATATGCCTAATGGTCTTTCCATATGAAAAATGGTAACAAAAAAGCCAAAGATTTTTGCCAGTGATTATGTTTCCCCTGATATAAGAACTTGATGATATAAAAAGCCAAAGAAGTGGGTTATACTACAGCGGGACACAGAAAATTCTAAGTTTTTATTCCATGATGGATGATGGAGACTCAGAAGGGTCAGGGATTGGGAAGTGGGTGGATGATGGGAGGTTGCTTGGTGAGTAAAGTATGCATTGCTCCAGTGGTGGATGTGGTGAAGGCCCTGACTTTACCACATAAATGTAGCAAAATTATACTAGTACACCGTGAATATATAGAAATTTTTAAAAAGAAGAAAAAAAATGTATTCCAATAGCAAAGGAAGGAGAAAAGGAATGAAACCCACAGGTTGTTCCTTACATTTGCCAATAATCTCCAGCCAAATACTACTGAAAACATACCTGCAGCTGAACAAAGTTGGGTTTCTTGACTTGTTGCAACAATGAAGAACACACTCTGTGGGAAACCATGGGGCTTCTCATTAGGAGGTATTAGAAAGGCCTTATTATAGGATTTGGGTTTGTATTAGGTGAGTTGGGGAAGAGTTCCAAGAAACAGGGCTTTGCTCTGGATTGGATATTATCAGGAAATGAGGTAATTCTATGATTGGGTATCTTAACAATTTTTTTTTTTTTTTTTGAGACAGAGTCTCACTCTCTTGCCTGGGGCGAGTGCCGTGGCGTCAGCCTAGCTCACAGCAACCTCAAACTCCTGGGCTCAAGCGATCCTCCTGCCTCAGCCTCCCGAGTAGCTGGGACTACAGGCATGCACCACCGTGCCCGGCTAATTTTTTTTATATATATTTTTAGCTGTCCAATTAATTTCTTTCTATTTTTGGTAGAGACGGGGTCTCGCTCTTGCTCAGGCTGGTCTAAAACTCCCGAACTCAGAACGATCCGCCCGCCTCGGCCTCCCAGAGTGCTAGGATTACAGGCGTGAGTCACCGCGCCCGGCCCCTATCTTAATAATTCTTATTTAGAAGGTGAGAAGATTGGAGTGAGACTAAAGTTGTCGTTGGTTAAAAAAAAAAAAAGAAGAAGAAGTAGGTGTCATTCATATCAGCCAGGATATGGGGATATGGCCATTTTTGTGGTTTGAATAACATTCATGTTTTTGTCTGTGTGCAAACCTGATTACTGAGTGGTCTTGCTCTTGTCTTGACCCACCATGGTCACAGGGTGGCCTTGCCTAGTGTTGGTGCTTGTGTTCAGGCCAGTTTCCAGCTGTCAGGGGCTGCTTTTCTCTTTCTCACACTGATAAAATGGGAAAACACTTTAGCAAAACTTCTGGGAAGACCTGGTACTTAAGATTGGAATGACTTTTAAGTAGAATATATTAATAAGAGATTAGGTGCTCTAGGCAAATTTACTGAGCAATAACATAATAAGAAATAGAAAATAGTTCAAGAGATCATTGGGTTCATCTCCTTGGCTCCAGGGTTGATTTCTCCATCTTAAAAGTTCCTCTTATAAAAATTACACTGTTTCTACTTGCAGGTCTATTACTATAATATGGAATCTCAAATTCTCTCTCATTAAATTGTAAGGTAATTTCTTCCTTCCTTCTATGTGGAGATAGACAACAGCCAGCCAATATCCTCTTCACAATAACACTTTAAAACATATGAAACTTTCGCCTTCCCTTCTCTGGAAGAAGTAGCCTCTTTTCCCAAGGGAGCTATTTCACATCTCTAAAATTGGTATGCATCTCTCCATCTGCTGCCACCACCTTACTACGAGCCCCCATCACTTATTATCTGGAGCACGGCAGTCACTTCCTAACTGGTCTCCCCAACCAGTTGTTATAACAGCTTAGGTGCAACCTTACTACCCACTAGTCCAGATCTAACTTTTCAACATTCCCATAGACCCCAACCTTGCGAAGGTTCCGGCAGGCCCCATAGCACACGTGCTTCCAAACGGGAGTGTATGTGTGTGTGTGTGTGTGTGTGTGTGTGTGTGTGTATGCTGGGGTGGAGGAAAGGGGAAGCTGATTGAAATTCTTGTTAAGATAAAACACAAATCATTCAACATATAAACAAGTGACAGTATAATCCAATGTCAAAATACAGGATGCAGGGAAGACAAGTAATGGGCAGTCAGGAAAGGAATAGAGAAACACTAATGGGAAGGATTCCCTAAAAAGGTTGAGAAAAAAAATGCAACTTCAGTCAGATAAAGAACAAGATTGCAAAGGCCCTTGAATGCCTAAGTATGTGTTACTTAAACTTAAATTATTTGCATAATCCCATCCCATCTTAACACTACCTGTACTACTTTCAATATTTTTCTCTAAAGTAATTCACCTTGTCTACTGAAATAAATTTATTTCAAAAGAAACCTATACCATTACTTTTATATTACTATAAATGTTAGTTGTGTTCTTCAAATATACATTAGACTTAAAATTTAAAAGTATGCATTCAAGCACCACTTAAAATCATCTCATACAAAACAGTGGTGTGCTGGATACACTTTGGGAAACACCAACCTAAATACTTTCCTTTCTCCTCCTTCCCAACACCACCTACCCCATCCTCTCTCTCATCCAATCTTCTTTGCAAAGCTTTATGTGCTCACTCTTTCCAATTCCTCTCTTCCCATCTTCTCTTGAACCCACTCCAATCAGGTTTTTGCCCCCCACTCCACCACCTGGCTTTGCTTGTCAGTTTTTCCTACTTACTGGACACACCTCAGTTTTCTTTGCTGATTTCTCCTTTCTCCTCAGCCTCTTAATGTTGGCAAACCCTCAGGCACTGTCCTGAAACTTCTTGCCTTCTCTGTCCATACTTGCTCCCTTGCTGATCTGGTTTGGTCATATGACCTTAAATACAGTTGTATGATGTATAATGACTCCCAAATTTATTCTCCAGTTCACATCTCTCTCCTGAACCCCAGGTGTGTATACTGCATACCTGACACCTACACTTGGATATGTGGCAAATTTCTCATACCTCACGTGATCAAATCCCAACTCCCAGTCTTTGCCCCCAATCTTACTTTACTCACAAGTCTTTCTCCTCTCAGTTGATGGCAACTCCATCCAAAATCCTATCATTTCTTATTCAAGTCTCTGCTCCCACCCTGGTGAGAGACATTATCATCTCTCTGATAAAAACTGCAATTAGCCTCTACCTTGCTTCTTTCCACAGCATAATTTCAACACAAAAGCTTTTAAAAATATGTTAGATCATATCACTTCTGTGTTCAAAATCCTTAGTGGCTTCCCATCCCACAGAAACAAAATCTTTATAATAACCTACAGAGTCTTTGACAATCTATCTCCCTGTTACTTTGCTCACCTCCTCTCTTCTATCCTCTTCCTTGCTGGCTCTGCACTAGCAACGGTGGTTCATATATACTACATATTGCCACTAATCCTCAAAAGCTATCATTACTCCCATTCTGAAACTAAGAAAACTAGAACCTAGAGAGGTTCCTTGGCCAAAGTCAACAGCTAGTGCTAGAGTCAAGATTTCAAGTCTGTTTTACTCTGAGATATGTCTCTCAATTAAATCATGTTGTCTTATACAAACCTTTTGTTCTTCCAAAATAAACCCAAATACACACGGAAATTTTATTATGACAAAGGAGAGATTTCATATCAGTACAGAAAAGTTGTTGAAACAACAGAACATATATCTGGGGGGAAAAAAACTAAGCTAAATCCCTTCCTCATTCTGACACCAAATTGAATTCCAGGTAGAAAAAAGATTTGACAATTAAACTGAATTTATAAAACTTCTAGAACAAATCACAAGTAAAATGATTTATAATATTAGAGGGGAGAAGATATTTCTGAGAAGAAACCCAGAAACAAATACAGAAACATAAAAAGATTGATAAATCCAGTACATAAATTTTTAAAACTGCTAAATAGCAAATATATCATAAACAAAGTCAAAGACAAACAACTAATGGGAAAATTATTTGTAATGTATACATCAGACAAATAGCTAATTTCCTTAATTTACTAAGAGCTAGTAAAAAAAATCAATAAGAAAAAGACAAACAATCCCTTTAAAATCTACAGAGATGTGCATAAGCAGTTCACAGGAAAATAAAAAGACAGTTTGAATTGACTGAAATCGGGCTTTTTCCAATGGTACTCCTAGCCTTGTAGCCCTCTCAGGTGATGGTAGAGCATTCATTTATACTCCTTGAGTCTTTGGACCTCTTCTGCCTCCTTCATCTCTTTCTCTGTAACTCTTTCAAGTCACTCCCCTCATTCAACTGTGACTTGCCTCATGACTCACCCCCTAACCCTGCCATAAATGCTGGGGGACCTCAGTGTCCACACAGGCAACCAATCAAACCAGTGACATCCAAGGTCCCTGTCTTCTTCATCTCCAATATCCTTCATTTCACCCTAGCCACTGACTTCCATGGGACACCTTGAACTTTTGATTTTCTATAACTGCTCCCCCTCAAAATTCTCTATTTCAAATAACCCAGGCTCTTACAGTAAAGCTTGTCCTTGTAATTTGCACTGCTAATTGTATCAGAACTTCAAGTTTATGAATACCTCTATTTTCTCTCAAGACATCAGTCCTGACCACCCACCTGCTTTGTTTTTGCAGTGTTTTTTGTTGTTTTTGTTTTTGTTTTTTCTTTTTTTGAGACAGAGTCTCACTCTGTTGCCTCAGCTAGAGTGCCGTGGTGTCAGCCTAGCTCGTAGCAACCTTGCAACTCCTGAGCTTAAGCGATCCTACTGTCTCAGCCTCCCGAGTAGCTGGGCCTACAGGCATGTGCCACCATGTCTGGCTAATTTTTTCTGTATATATTTTTAGTTGTCCAGCTAATTTATTTCCATTTTTTTTTTTAGTAAAGATGGGGATCTCGCTATTGCTCAGGCTGGTCTTGAACTCCTGAGCTCAAACGATCCTCCCGCCTCGGCCTGCAAGAGTGCTAGGATTACAGGCGTGAGCCACTGCACCCTGCCTGTTTTTGCAGTTTTGCTTCCTTACTTATCCACCTTAGATTTCATGAACCATCACTTTGTTGACATTCTTGCCAATACCCTAAAATTACCCTCTGGCCTTCTTTCCCAGGCCTGCATCAACCTAGGTACTTTGTTTTTTCATGCCTGCAATCAATCAGCCAAGCACTACTGGAGCAAGCTATTGGGTCTCATTTTATATCAATAAATAATGGTTTTCCCTACCCATCGCTAGATCTCGGCCCACTTGTTACCACTCTAGAGATCCATTTCCAGATTGCCCTGGCTACGTACAGCCATCCTATTACATATTCTCTCACAGTACTGCATTCCTTTTTCATCATACTTATTATTAATAGAATTGCAATTTTACATTTATCTTGCATTATCTGATAAACATCTGTCTTCACCATGGAACTATAAGGTCTGTGAAGATGAGACTGGATAGGAAGAAGACTTTCACTTTTCATTTTATTCTATTTTGTACTGTGGGTGTGAGGGGAAACTTCCCCTTCGTCCTGGAAGTTTAACTGAAAGATCAACTCACAATAAGGCAAATTAATAAGAGAAAGAGATTTACCATGTGCATAGGAAGAATCACAGAGTGATTACCCAATATCCCAATGGGGTCCAGAAATCTATATACCCTCCTTTTAGAAGGGAGAGGAGATGAGGAATGCAGGTAATTCCCTTTAGGGGCAATACATGCTTACTAGGGAGGATGAATAAATACTTGGAAGAATGAATGGATGGGGGGAAACAGATTGACTTGTAAATGATACTCTTTGGAAATTAAATTAACCTGAGAGAGAGGTATTATATTTAAAATGACTTGGGCCAGATCTGGTTGCATTCTTGATATTTCTTCCTGCAATATATTGAGATAACTGGGAGGGGAAGGGAGTCAATTATTCTTTTTGATGGGTCTGGTTGTTTATGAAGAAAGAGTGAAAGCCCCTTCCAATGCCTGTTGTTCTCTAAGGGCCTTTAATTCAAAATACTCTTTGTACTAAGGAGTCATATTTTGGGATGAAATTTCCTGAGCTCCTTCAGTATTGTTTGAATGTTGTAGCCATCTATTACAAGATTTTTAAAAAAAAAGGTAAAATCATGACTTTCATATAAATCAAAATAAATTGATGTCAGAATTTAATTTAACTTATTAATTACTAAGAAAACCAGTAAGATGTTATAGCCAGTGCAAAGGAGAATTCAAAGAACCATATGAATCTGGAAAATCAGGAATGCTAAAACGAATTTATAAATAGCTGAAAAACAGATCTATCTTCAAGGCAATAATTAATTGAATTCCACTGGCCACGTTATCTGCATTTCTATGGACAAGAATCATTTGAATTATTATCAATTTTCTATAATATACAAAGTTGTAAAATAGCTCCAAAACAATGAAAGGCTGAGATAAGCTGGAAGGGTACACTAAACAGGACACTTACTATTAATAATACATTTTACCGATTTCAAACTTTTTCATAATTTTTCATCTTACATCTATGTGTGTTTATTATATGCTAATAGATATAATGTATGAATTATTATTTTTTAATAATGTCAGTAAAAATTATCTATGTGAAGGATTATGGTATAATCTTCCATAAGATTTTACATACAAAAAAACTTAAGACATTATTTTAAATTCTTGAAAAAAAAAAACCTTATAATTCCATGGCAAATTCTAATTACTTAAGGAAAAACAACCTTAAGATAGACATTTACAAATACTTGTCCATTAGCATGCCAATTAATGCTCCTCTTAAATGGTCATCTAAGATGTTTTATATATAAACAGTATTTTTAAGAACATTGTATCCCTAAAAAGTGTTAAAATATTAATACATTTTAAGTAGATAAAATGACAGAATTCAAGCCAATATTCTCCCATCATCTTCCAAAGAATACAATCACAAGGGATTACTTTGCCCTTTGCCTTGTACTTATTATAATTATTTGCATTAATATGGTGCGTGATAGTTTTTCTCATTATATTCAAGACAGCAGCTAATTGCCTATTAACAGTTGTCCTTTAAAAAAGAAAAAAAAATTAAAGCTTAGTAAAAATAAAATTGTCCAGACAAGAGTTCATTTAAAAATTTCGAAAAGTAATTAGATCATTTGTGCTCTTATTTACTTCTTATTATGTGTTAAACATAACATAGTCCCACATACAATTACTTGTTTAAATTACTAGCCCACCCAAAATTATTCTACCCACCAAATTTTCACTTATCTTTGCCATTGTGATTAAGCATTTGGTGGAAATCAGAATCAGTACTAAACGTTGAAGCAATGTTAAGAATGTATTAACACTTTAGAATTAACACTAAAACTATTACACACCTATTGCTTATTTTTATTTTATTTTATGTTATTTTATTTTTTTATTTATTTTGAGAAAGGGTCTTGCTCTGTCGCCCAGGCTGGAGTGTAGTGGCACAATCATAGTTCTCAGCAGCTTCCAACTCTTGAGCTCAAGCAATCGTCCTGCCTTAGCCTCCTGAGCAACTGGGACTACAGGCACATGCCACTATGGGGGTGAAAGGAAACTTCCCCTTAACCCCAGAAGGTTCACTGAAAGATCAAATCACAGTAAGACATATTAGTAGGAGAAATAGGTTTATTGACCATGCGCATGGGGAGAATCACAGAGTGATTACCCAAAATCCCAATGGGGTCCAGAAATTTATATACCCTCCTTTTAGAGGGGAGGGGGAGCTGAGGAATATAGGTAATTCTGCTTAGGTTACTAGCCAGGATGAACAGATACTTGGGAGAATGAATGGATGGGGGGCAACAGATTGACTTGTAAATGATACTCTTTGGAAATTAAATTAACCTGAGAGACAGGTATTATATTTAAAATTACTTGGGTCAGGTCTGATTGTATTCTTGACCATCTTTACTGTAACATATTGAGATAACAGGCAGGGGAAGAGAAGTTGATTATTCTTTTTGATGAGTCTGGTTTTTTATGAAGAAAGAGGGGAAGATCTTTCCAATGCCTGTTGTTCTCTAAGGACCTTTAATTCAAAATATTCTTTATAACAAGGAGTCATATTTTGGGGTGAAATTTCCTGAGCTCCTTCACCACCATGCCCAGCTAATTATTTTTTTCTTTTTAGAGATGGGGTCTTGCTATGTTGCCCAGGCTGGTCTCAAACTCCTGAGCTCAAGCTATCTTCCTGCCTCAGCCTTCCAGAACACTGGGGTTAGAGGCATGAGCCATCACTCCTGACCTGTTGCTTATTTTTAAGTGTTCATAGCAGCATTATTCATAATAGCCAGAAAGCAGAAACAACCTAAATATCCATAAGCATATGAATTAGATAAATAAAATGTGTCAGATACATACAATGGAGTGTTTTATTGGGTAATACAAAGGAAGTACAGATATGTGCTACATTACAGATGAACCTTGAAATCCTGCTAAGTGAAAGAAGCCAATCACAAAACACCACATATTGTATGATTCCATTTATATGAAATGTAGCAAATAGGCAAATCTATAGAGACAGAAGGTAAATTAATGCTGGGAAGGGAGGGTTGGGGAGAAAACAGGAACCACTGCTTATAGTTACAAGGTTTCTTTTGGGTGATGGAAGTGTTCTAAAATTGATTGTGAGAATGGGTGTAAGTATCTGTGAATATACTAAAAGCCATTGAACTGTATACTTTGAGTGAATTGTATGGTATATAAATTATATCTCAATAAAGCTGTTATTTATTTTTTAAAAGTTAGGGGGGAAAAGGTATATCACAAGGATCCTTCATGTTGCTCTTTTATAACTACACCCACCTTCTTCTTACCACTCCCTATCCATATTTCTATTCCATAGCAACCACTAGTCTGCTCTCCTTTCTAAAATTTTGTCATTTCAAAAATGTTATATAAATAGAATCATACAGTATGTAACCTTTCGGGACTGGCTATTTTGACTCAACACAATTCCTTGGAGATTCATCAAGTTATGATATGTACCAATAGTTCACTGCTTCTTATTTATTGCTCTTGGTATGGATGTACCATAATTTGTTTAACCATTCATTCTTCTCTTCAATGACATCTGGGATAACTCCAGTTGTGGGTTGTTACAAATAAAGCTTCTATGAACACTCATGTCCAAATTTTTGTGTAAACATAAGTTTTTATTTCTCTGGGAGACAAAATGCCCAAGAGTGCAATCGCTAGGTTATATGGCCATCATATATTTAGTTTTTTAACAAACTTCCTATTGTTCCTCAGAGTTGTTGTATCGTTTTACATTCCCACCACCAATGTATGAGTGATCCGGTTTCTTTGCATCCTCACCAGCATATGATGTTGCATTTTTACTTTAGCTGCTCTGATACGTATATAGTGCTATCTCATTGTGGTTTTCATTTGCTTTTCCCTGATGGCTAATCACGTTAAATTTTTTTTTCACATGCTCATCTGACATCTGTTTATCCTCTTCAGTGAAATGTCTGCCTTTGTCTTTTGCCTGTTTTCTAATTGGATTGTTTGTTTCTTCACTGTTGAATTTTGATGTTTTTTATATATCATAAAGACTCGTCCTTTGCTGGATAAGCGGTGTATTTTCACAGGGCCGCCATAACAAGTTACCACAAATGAGATGCCTTAAAACAACAGAAATTTATTCTCTCACAGTTCTGGAGGCCAGAAGTCCAAAATCAAGGTCAGCAGGGCTGTATTCCCTCTGGAGGCTCTAGAGGAAAATCTATCCCTTGCCTCTTTCAGCTTCTGGTGGCTGCTGACATTCCTGTTTGTGACCACCTCTCTCTCTCTCTCCGTCTGCTCCTCTTCACATTCCCCTGTGTGTGTGTCTGAATTATGGCCTCATGACTATAATCTTTGTCTCCATCTTCACATTGCCTTTTCTCTGTATGTGTCAAATATCCCCCACCTTATTCTTGCAAGGCCACTTGTGATGGCATTTAGAGTCCACCCAGACTCTAATACAAGATAATAGAAGATAATCTCCTTATCTCAAAATCCTAATTTAATTACATCTATGAAGACCATTTTTTGAAATAAAATAACATTTGTAAATTTCAGAGAGTAAGACTTGATATTTTTAAGTGATCATTATTTAACCTACTACAAGTGGTTTGCAAACATTTTCTCCTAGTCAGTATCTTTTTATACTCTTAACAGGATATTTTATAGAGCAGTGGTTTTAATTTTGATGAGGTATAATTTATAAATTCTTCCTTTTATCGATTGTGCTTTTGTTGTTCAGTGGATTATTTTTCATAAGAAGGGCTATTTGAGAAGCAAGTAGATGAGACCCACATTCCTCAGCCCCAGCTGAAGAGTCACGTCTGCAATCCAGGACATAATTGCATCATATAGGAGTAAATGTAGGCTGGAAAGAAAGTTAAAGCAAATTTATTTGTGTCTTCTTTCTGTGTGAAAACCTTGATGGCAAATGGGCATGACAACACACATAAAGTTGTGTTTTAAAAGCCAAAAGACAATTAACTAAAGGGAATGAATGAAGCCAACCTGCCCTAGCATTATAGTAGCAAAAAAGTTAGAATCAAACAGAATTTTAAGGAATAAAGTAGCAGAGTAATTCTGGAATCCTGAAATAAGAAAAAATATATATATATATATATAAAGCATTATGGCAACAATTGGTGAATTTTTTTTAAATGGGTGTCTAGATACGTTACCCAGGCTTGCGTCAAATTCCTGGGCTCAAACAATCCTCCTGCCTCATCCTTCCAAGTGGCCTGGACTATAAGCACATATCACCACACCCGGCTGAACTGACAAAATTTGAATATAGATTTTAATTTAGGTAATAGTTTTGTATCAATGTAAACTTTTCTGATTTTGATAACAGTACTGGGTTTATGTAAGAGAATATCCTTTTTTCCTGTGAAACACATGCTGAAGATCTTAGTAGCGGGGCACTGTCTTTCCAACTTACACTCAAATGGAATAGCTCTGTTCCCAGATGAAAACAGAAAAGGACAGCAGTCCCCAGAAAGGTGTTTAAAACCTCTCTAAAGTGGTGGAGGATGGTTGGACAAAGGAGATCAGGTGTCCTAGAATTGGTCACTTACCTCAGTGGTTCTCAGACTTGGCTACACGTTAGAATCATCTGAAAGCTTTTAAAATTCCCTAATGCCTAGACTTCACTCAATCTGTCTACTCACTAAATCAAGGTATCTGGGTAGGGGACCCAGACAGTAGTTTTAAAGGTCCCTAGGTTATTTCACAAAGTTTGAGAATCATTGTCTTAGCATTTTACTACTCAAAATGTGGTCCATAGACCAGCCTCATCATCAATACCTGGGAGCTTGTTAGAAATGCAGAATCTCAGGCCCAACCTCAAATCTATGCAATCAGAATCTGCATTTTAAAAAGATCCCCAGGTGATCTATGTGAACATTAAAGTTTGGTGAATATCAGAATCACCTAGAAAACTAATCAAGAGGACAAATGTCCCAGGCTCACTGAAGTACAATATGGGCTGTGCCCCTGTGATTTTACCAAGGGTTCCAGAGAAAGAGTTTCAGCATCTGACCATCCCAGTCTGACTCTTAGCGACAGTTATTTAACCACAGTTAAAAGGAGTAATTCACTATTTAGTTTTCTGAAATTGGCGAAATTTAATAATATAATCTATAAACATCTAGAGTTAATCATACTTTATTTTTCTTATAACTTCATACTAAATCATGATCAAAATCTGATGCTACTAATGCTGCATTACTATTTGAGCAAAATAATATGTAAAACACAAAGATGCTGGATAATAAGTAATTAGTATTTTTCCTATTGTTTCCTGCTGAATATGAAGATGAAACATTTAATATGTAACTAGCCAACCTAATAGCACTGCCATAGATAATCTAAAAAACAATTAGTTTAAGGTTTTGCGAGTACGTAGGCATGTCTTGACTGCTCTGGAAACCACATTCTTATTATCTAACCTCCTTTGCCATTTGCCTCTTTCTCAGTTGTCAGCCTCCTCTCTTACTCTGATACAAAGTACCACCTTAAGGTCAAACTTGTCTTCTCTGGGCGCACATCTCCATTCTAGTCTTTCAGCAGTTGTAGGGCTAAATAAAGATCTTCTTTATATGAATAAAGTTGCTCCTTAAAGAGATATTTCCCAAGGGTAAACAATAATTTAGATACTAGAGACTATTTTGTATTAAAGAAATAAATGTTGAATAAACATGCTTCTAATCAAAATGTATAGAATTAAGCATGTATGATTCAGAAAGTTAAAAAAAAGAAAAACTATATCATGGTTTCAGTATTTATGCACTATTAATTTCTCTTAACAAAAATTGGAATGAAGGAGTGTTAGAAGAAGAGAGCAACTGAAACTTCAGGGTTTCAGGACTTTTCATGCAATTTGAAAATAATTTTTCTGACTCTGTTATCTCTATTTCTCCCTTGCATCAGAATTATTAGCCATACATCTCTGTAACGGGTGTTTAAGTTAATAAGGTGAGGCAGGAACATGTAGTGGTAGAAAAAAATATAAGAAATCACTTCAAGAAATTGTGAGATTTTCAATAAATCATGTAACCTCCCAAATCCATAAATCAAAGGAGATGGAACTAAACAAACTCTGACTCTGATTCTACTTTAATATTCTTATTATTCCTTTAATGCTTATATCCCTTTTACCGACCCATAAGTGTTTACTGGTTCATTATGTCAACATATATTACAAAATTAAAATTAGCAATAAAATAACATTACAATAGTAATTTGTGTTTACAACATAAAGCTTAAACAAAAATGGCATATTTCTGA
The DNA here is from genome assembly GCF_000956105.1 of Propithecus coquereli. Classification (NCBI taxonomy): domain Eukaryota; kingdom Metazoa; phylum Chordata; class Mammalia; order Primates; family Indriidae; genus Propithecus; species Propithecus coquereli. Next base: position 2,264,373 of record NW_012136080.1, read on the forward strand.
CACATGCGTATCCCCTCCCCTGTGGTCTACCTATAACAGAATTAACAAATCGACAATGGCATTATTTCCCTCAAGTCCAAAACTAACACAGAATCCTTCTCAACACAGAGTTTAAACAAGCACTACTTCATTCATTCATTCACTCACTCAACAAATATCTATTCTGAGCCATCTTGCGGGATCCAACATAAAGTAAGACAGACACAGCTCCGTCCTCGTAGAGCCTACACATTTTAGGAAGGATAGACACTGAAACAGTAATTGCCATGCATTAAATGCAGTATGAAAGATGAAACCTTTTTTGCTATACCTGGTTTAGGATTTAGACTATTTTTAAACTAGGAGCTTAAGAAAATATTTCAAAGAATTTACATAATTCCACATACAAAGACTTGCACTCCCATTAGCCATTCACAAAGACTTCCACTCACATTTGTCTATGGTAGGCCTTTAGACATTTGAACAGTTTGATGAAGTGTCAAAGCAACATCAATAAACTTACAGAGCATCATGATTAAGGACACAGGCCTTAGAGTCAGACTGTCAAAGCTTGTACCTGGCTTTGTGCTTACTAGATTGACCATATTATGCCTCAATTTCTTCATCTGAAAAAAATAGGTTTAATAACAGTGCCAACTTCATAGGCTCATCCTGAGGATAAAATGAGTTAGTTCATACACAGCAGTAGCATTTTCCTGGTACAAAGTATGCCCTCATCAGTGTTAGTCATTATAATTCAATTAATGTTCACACGCCTGGCACTGTGCTAAGAGAAATGAGAAGCACTAAAAAAAATCCCTATATTTCTTAAGAAAGCAATACATATTTCTGAAATACACAACTAAAACATACAAATAGCACAAAGTGTTATCTATTCCTTGTACCCTGTCTACCCATTTTATGCCTGTACAGGCTCTCCATAACCTCTAATTGCTGACCTGAAGAAAGTACTAAACCAACATAAGCAGGTACCAAAAAGTATAGTCACAAAACATTTTGATGCTTTGCTGTATTTTAGTTCTGACAATTTTCGTCACAAAATTTCTAACTTTTGTATTGCTGTTCCAGTTAATCCACATCATACTGCATAACTATTGTGTGAATCTTTCTCTAAAAAAGATTTTTTAAAATATCAATTTCAGGGAGGAACAAAATTAATACATTTCTTGATTGCCAAATGAATAGAAATGAGTTGTATTTATTTTAATTTCTCTGTTTAAAAACTACAGAAAAATCAGAAAGAAAAGAAATTAAGTCTGCCCAGAATTTTAGCTCATTAAGTAAAAACAAAAGTTAGGAAAATGTGCACATTGTAATAAGTGTTAGGAATAAAGCAGTTAAATATTAATAACAAGGAGCTTTATTGGGATTTTAGAAACTTGCAGGGAAAAATGTGTTTATTATATTTTAAATACATCATAACATTAAAATTAATGAAATTAGAAATAACAAGCATTCACAGTTTGAAAAATTCTGAAAGCAATACAGCTACAAATATTCACTAGTATTTGAGAGCAAGATTTTTAAGAAGTTAAAATTATTTGAATTATCCTATAACTATTCTAAATATCTATTAAATTAAACGAGGAATTTTGAAGAACCTCTCACAGATTCTTCTCAGTCTGTCAGCTAGATGACATGTCCCTACACTGTACTTTGCTGATACAATTAAAATATGGATTATCTTTGACTTAACCTGGGTACTACTGTGAGATATAATAAAAGGAAAAGTAGTAGCACATAGTCTAGTTGTTAACAACATGGACTTTGGAGACAGACTCCTAGGTTCAAAATCCAGTCCACCTCCTAGTACTATGTCATCTTAGGCAAGTTACCAAACCTGAATCTTGATTTCTTCTTGCATGAACACATGTAATAATAGTACACACCTCAAATGGTTGTGGTGTAAATTAAATGAGATATATAAAAATCCCTTAGAAAACAAATGGTAAGCATTCATAAAATTGGGGATGGAGTCAATATTAGAACTTAGAATAACACTTGATCATGTAATTTAAGCACCTGCTACTCCTTGATTCTCGCCTTGCTCAAAGTGTGGTCAGTGGAGCACAACCATCAGAATTACTTGTTTGAAAAAGCAGCTACCCGATCCTCACAGCAGGCAAACTGAATTAGAATCTCTTGGGGTTAGTCCCAGGAATCTGCATTCTAAGTGATTCTCACATACACTACAGCTTGAGAAGCACTGCATTAAGCTTAATTATGCTCAATAGTATTCACACAATTATCTTTTGCTTTGTTTATCTCCATATCTGAAATGTGATCTCTACTTATACCATTCATCCAAATCCTTCAATAGCTATTCATTTATTGTCTATCAAGTGCCAGGCATCATTAATTCAAGAGCAGACTCCAAGTTCAGCTTTTAATTTATTGTGCCATCCTGGTAAAGCACCTTACCTTTTCTCAGAACATGTAAGTTTGGTGTCAGCTGCATAATTACCAGGGTTGAAATGAACATCATTAAAGAACATGGATTCGTGTTAGTGGAGCCAATAGAAATAAGCCACCTTCAGCTATGTCTGCATGTGTATGTATCTATAACATTACCTATAGAAATGAAGAAGTTAGGGTCAACATGGCAAATAAATGTGACTTCATATGACAACTCTAAAGAATCATTCATATTATTGGTGTTAATTGCAGCCTTGAGCTCTCTGTTCAGGATTTTGAAGCTGCCTCTTGGTTTAGCAATAAAAGCTCTGTTTGGGCCGGGCATGGTGGCGCATGCCTGTAGTCCCAGCTACTTGGGAGGCTGAGGCAGAAGGATTGCTTGAGCCCAGGAGTTTGAGGTTGCTGTGAGCTAGGATGACGCCACGGCACTCTAGCCCAGGCAACACAGCGAGACTCTGTCTCAAAAAAAAAAAAAAAAAAAAAAGCTGTTTGATTATTCGTGTCTGCCATGGATGAGAGGAGAATTTGGAAGCAAGTTACTAAACTTTTCTAAACCACAAATTCTTTATCTGTATTATGGAAATAATAAATTTATAGCGTTGTAGAGTTTAAGTGAAAAAAATATGTAAAAGGCATAGCACAGTGTCTGACACACAGTGAGTGCTTATTCAATGGTAGCTGGCACAGTTTTAATTACTTCTTAGAAATTCTGGATGATATAATCTCAGTGGGAGAATACAGTGTGGGCTACAAAACAATCTCCAATGCTATTTTTGCTACTCTTGATCCCTCAATATCACATTCTTCCATAGCAAAATAATTTTTAGCTTAACATATTGCCACCCAGAATAAATAACACATTTCCCAGACTCTCTTGCAGTTCTGTATGGCCATGCAATTAAGTTCTGGCCAATGGGTGTAGGCAGAGGTGTTAAAAACCCTAAGAGACTACTGGTAAGTGCCCTATGACTCTTTTTTCTTTGTCTCTTTTTTTTTATCCTGCTACATGATACTCAGAAACCACCATAGACCATGAGAATGAGGGACACAAACTAGGGACTGAAAACCAGTGAGTTTGAAAGAAACTGGGTCCCTTAGGACTAAGCAAAGCCAACTCAACCCTAGATCGCATCTTCCCAAAACTTCCCTTGAAAGAGAAATAAAAGTCTGTCCTATTTAAGCCAATATTATTTAGGAATCTTCTGCTACTCACAGCCAAAACCCGTCCTAGTTGGTAGCTATCTTGATAGATATGTAGTACCCAGAAAAGGGAGTTAACAATCATGTTCCTCTTCCCTGATCAGACCACAACTTACGTATTGTTTCATTTTGGATGCCATGTCAAAAGGCATTTATGTAAGCTGATTCCTGAGCAGAGCAACAAGGATAAATAACCTCAATATGTCAGAGGAGAAATGGTTGGAGGACCCGGGAATGTTTATTATGCTAGAAAAGAAAATCTGATTATTGTTTCCAAATATCTGAAGTTATTTCTCCTTTCCCAGCATTGGGTATTACGAATTCTTAATGCAATTCTGAGGTACTGCATTTGATGTGTGATCCTGAGTTTCATAATTCTCAGCCTCAGGATACCAATAAACTCTCTGAAACAGGCCAGGCGAGGTGGCTCACGCCTGTAATCCTAGCACTCTGGGAGGCCGAGGCAGGTGGATCACTCAAGGTCAGGAGTTCGAGACCAGTCTGAGCAAGAGTAAGACCCCATCTCTACTAAAAAATAGAAAGAAATGATCTGGACAACGAAAAATATATATATATAAAAAAAAAAAATTAGCCGGGCATGGTGGCACATGCCTGTAGTCCCAGCTACTCGGGAGGCTGAGGCAGAAGGATCACTGGAGCCCAGGAGTTTGAGGTTGCTGTGAGCTAGGCTGAAGCCACGGCACTCTTGCCCGGGCAACAGAGCAAGACTCTGTCCCAAAAAAAAAAACAACTCTCTGAAATATGCAAATTTTTGTTTGAAAAGAAATATGTGCACTTTTCCTGGGGAAAAAAGCTGTAGTTTCCACAGTATTTTCAAAGAGCTGTTGATTCCAACAGGAATATAGTTCCTTATTATCAAATTGTACAGAAATACACACACTTGGACTTACAGTATTTTCCCTCAACAGTGGGTCAGAGACCTCAAATTCCTGCATTTCTATTCTTCAACTCTCTACAATAAAAATCCAATCTGAAGTCTGACCATTTTCAAGATGGGAAGGGGCAAGGCACCCCTCAAAAAGTAAGAACCTCCAACCCATGATCAGGGCCAGCTACATAATCTGTGTGGGCCAATGCAAAATGAAAATATGATGCTTCTCATTCAAAACACAGGAGAAAACCTTCGGCTTACCAGTAAGTAGAGAAGCACTGAAAAGAAAAGGAATTGTGGGTTGTCCTATCTTTCCTTTTCCTTCTAGGTCATTATTTTTCATGTAAGTGATTAGAAAATATAATAAGGCTCCTCAGTTGTTCATTGCCTTTCGGTGTTCAAAACAAGTTCTGGTTCGAATGGAAAGCATGGCCTCTCAGTGGCTGTCAGCTGCCCTGAATACCCAGTTGCAGAGGTGCTGATATGGAACATAAGCACAGAACTCCAGTGGACCCACAATTTGTGAAAGTTCAGTGAGATTCACAATGACTAGCCAAGTTCAAAGATAAAATTATTAAGATGGTAGCAGAGTATTTCAATGAAGTGTGAGCCCTTTTGAGCACAAGTCAACACATGCCTATGAAGCTGGCTCTGGTCTCTACTCTCACTTTCCATTTATTACCCTTTGGCCTCAAACAAACACCAACCTCTGCTCATTTCTTCTTGATGCTTCTGCACAGATACACCACACTGCCCAGTGGTAGTAAACTGAAAACTCATGGAGATGATCTGGTGAACTTGGAGAATAAGAGAATTGTTGGCTGCCGAAGGATATTCCAGCTTCTTCCACTCATGCCAGGAGGCCCCTAGACTAGAGTGAGGATGTAAATGCTAGTTATCTTTTTTTAAAAAAAAGAAAATCTTCATAAGTAATGCCTAAATTCAAAGCAATTGATCAGTTTTCATTTATTCATTCCCTTATTGTCCCTTTGTTTGACTACTTTGAATTGCTAAAGAGATGCTCACAATTTAACTGTGAACAGTTAAGGCAGATACAGTTCTTGCCCTTATGCAACTAAAACAGGCAATGAATGACAAGTCAGCGTCACAAGTAATACCAATGGGAAAGTGAGGGGCACTAAGCATAAAGTAGATTACTATGGCGCTTTGGGGACAAATAAGGCTTCCTGGAAGAATTCAGCTCTACAATAAGACCTTCAGCACGAATAAGAGTAAGTCAGGCCAAAGGAAAGGAAAGACTGTTCTTGACAGACAGAAACATGGGCAAAAGTGGCAAGAGGAATTTCAAGGAAAAGAGAAAATTCACAAGAGGTGGAACTAGGAACCATGGGGCTTTTTAAGAATCAAACATACTAAGGAGTTTGAACTTCGCCTTAAATGCAATGAGGAGCCATTGAAAAGTTTCATATTTGTTCATATTTGCTTTGTAAACATACTACTTTGAAAATGAAGAACAAAGGCCGTGGAGTATGTGGTTAGAGTGGGTACCGGTGCAGTTCAGGGAATGAGATTAGGTAGGTAGGAGGCTGGACTGGGGGAAATGTGGGTGGGTATGAGAAACACTTAGAAGGTAGAGTTGGCAGGACTGTATGAGTGACTGGATGGGGAAAGATTAAGGAAAGATGAAGAATCAATAAGGACGATTGCCCAGGATTCTGAGTCCATAACTGGATGGATGCTAGTGCCATTTGCTGGGAAGAGTTAAACAGCCAGAGGTAGCCCGGCCAAGAGAGAGAACATGAAACTGAAATTTTCAGATAGCTGAAGTTTCCCTAATAATATCTCTTTATTCAAAGTGTGTTGCCTGTTTTGGTTTCAATTTCCCTAAAAACTGCCTCCATGTAGCAAGCTGGCTAACTGCTTCAGCAGGAAACCAATCGAGATTCTTCTCACAAGAGGGAGCCCTTGAGCACAACCTGGGAGATGGGAAGCTCTCAGACTAAAGAAACAGGAAGCTTTGAACGAGGTAACATACCCCGTCTTAAAGGTCTGGGAGTCACTCCACCCATAAAAGTCCTGCGACTCAGCAGAAAAGTACTGGCCTGGCGGGCTCTGAGGGGCTGGACCACTGGTTCCGCCCCCAGCGGGGGAGAACGGAACCTGGTAGATGCCCGGATGTGGACGCCCGGCCTGAGCGCGTCACGTGACGTCGCCTGGCGGGGTGGGACTCTGCCTGCGTTTGTGGCTGTGGCTGCGCCGTCGCGTCACGTGACGCCCCCCCCCAGCTAGCCAATGGGTGAGCGTGGCGGAAAATTTCGAATGTCGTCGCCGTAGTTGCGGACAACGGGAGACGGTGCCACAGACCTGGAGGCCCCGGATCGCGGGCTCGCACGCGGCGGAAGACCGTCGCCGAGCCCTGGAATGTGAGGAGGAGGGCGGTAGCTGCTGCAGAAGTAGTGGCCAAGGTATCGTTTTGGACGCGCCTGAGGGAAGAGGGTGGCCAGGCCCACTTCCGGCAACCCCTTTCTCGGCTTTCCCCGAGGCCCTCGGAGCAACAGAAAGCCGTACGTTTTTCAGGTGTGGAGGAAAGGCGTAGTGACCCCTCTCTTCGGCTTCCCTCAGGTTCTCACAGTATCGTTCTAAATTCGATGGCCGATAGCTCTGGCTGTGGAGTCAAACTGAGCCGGTGCTTTATGCTACAGAGCCATTCGATCTGTGCTTTCCGATGTTCCGGTTTCCTCTTGTTAAATGGGGTCGTGAACCTCCTACCTTGCAGAATTGTGCAGATTAAGTGATTTCCAAATAAAGTTTTTGCAGTCGTTAAAAGCCAGGCTCAACGTGAGGACACACCAAAAAATTGGCAGCTATTGTTTGTGCAGCGTTGACGTCCTTTCCTTGTCCGGGCCTTTCACTTCGTCAGTTACCCTGCAGAGGCCAGAACTGACTAGTGCGTTACCTGGCTGCCTCCGCAGCAGACCAAATGGAGAATTATGGGTGGAAATCAAATATTTTAGCTCTTTTGAATCCAGAGCCCCTGCACACATACTGTAACCATTGAGACCGTCATCCTGCACCTTTGGCCTGTCTCAGCTTTCATTTGTTCTCTCTACACACCCCCTGTTAACAGCATCGCCTTACACAGAAAATAAAACGACAAATTTCTTCTGTGATATTAACTTTATTAAATGTGATAATGAAAGCTTTTTAGATAAGGCTTTGCTTCTAAAATACCTTAAGTAAACTAGATCATTTACTTCATCTGTATGGCTCTCAAACATCTCCAGTTCTAATTTCAAAACTTCATTGTAGTAGATTGTTTTATGCAACCAACTTACCATTAGTGCTTTAAAAAATAGTTGCCCCTGCTCTACTGGGAACCTCCCAGTATATATTGTATATATGTTGGTAGAAAGGAAATATTTAAATGGGACCTACATTATATTTAAGACCCCAGACACTGCAAAAAGGAAAATACGCAACAAAATGTTAGGTTTAGGAAAATATTTTACTTACTTAGAGGAGATGAAAATACCCTTTATGGTGAAAATTGTATACATAGATTATCATAGGAAACAAGAATTTTTTTTTTTTTTTTGCCACGTTAAGATCTGCAAAGTGCTATGTAGGGTAAAAGATATTCACAAAAAGTAGTTTGACATGTTTAGTAGCGTATCTGAATCTGATTTGCAGCATTGAAAGATTAATTGTACTTATGTGTTAATATACTCAATAGCATATTCCTCTGTCATTGTATGTTTTACCATTTTTTTTTTTTTGAGACACAGTCTTACTCTGTTGCTCAAACTAGACCGTAGTGGCGTCATCTTGCTATATTCATAAGTTACAGCCCTGAATTTTAACAATAACTTTGAGAATACTAACATATTCCTCTGCCCTAGTTCCTGTGCATTCCAACTCTATAATTGTTATAATAGCCTATTAAAATTGTATGTAGTGCTACATAGTTTAAACCTCTATGGAACACCTTGACTTCTTGAGAGTGTGTGCATATCTTAAGTGTTACTGGTTTAAAAGAGTGTGGAAGAGTAATTGAATGAGCTATTCTGATAAATTAATAATTAGAGAAGAAATGGAAAGCAAAGTACAGATATATGATTGCCGCTGAACTAATGCTGCAAGTTTAAGCACTAAAGTTGGTCATAAACATTTTTTGTAAGAAACATAAATAATAATGGCATTAAAATAATAAGCACTTCCCATATTGCCTAGCATATAGACTCCAATGAGTATTTGTTAAAGAATGAATAAGAGGAATATTATGGAATTTTGGGGTTGGAAATCCATATTCAATAAAGCTTCCCTATAAAGTGCCTGAGGAGGATAAGATTATGCCAAAAATGTTAATGAGATTTTAAAGCTGCAAAGTTTAAATTATTATCAGGTCAGCTAACTTATCTACTTTGAGCTAATTTTACAGTTAAGTCTATTTAATCCATTCTTTATAACAACCTATATTTTCATTCTTAAGTTTTATATTTGATAATATTGTCTGTGAGAAAAATTAAATATTTTTTGTTGTTTTAAATTCTTAGGCTTAAGATGGCCAAGGAAAGGTGCCTTAAAAAGTCCTTTCAAGATAGTCTTGAAGACATAAAGAAGCGAATGAAAGAGAAAAGGAATAAAAACTTGGCAGAGATTGGCAAACGCAAGTCTTTTATAGCTGCACCGTGCCAAATAATCAGTAAGATATTTTTATGTTTTCCTTTTACATCACTTTTTAAGTTTAGATTTAATAACTGATAAACTTTTTTTTATCCTCTTTTAGCCAATACTTCTACACTGCTGAAAAATTACCAAGACAACAACAGAATGTTAGTTTTAGCTTTGGAAAATGAAAAATCCAAAGTGAGAGAAGCCCAAGATATCATCCTACAGCTGAGAAAAGAATGCTACTACCTTGCATGTCAGCTATATGCACTGAAAGAAAAATTTACTTCACAACAAACAGCTGCTCAGGTATTTTTATTACAAAGGCTGAATTTCTTAAAGAAAAAGTTAATCCATGAGTAAGTCATTTAGATCAATTATGTTATTTAAATTAATTACTGATAGCTCTGTTATTAGTGAATTGATTAAAACATCCTTCTTCAGTGCTCCAGCACAGCTATTGTGTGTGTCTAATTAAGAAAGCTTCAAGCACGTAGCTGATTAAGGCTTGTGCCTGCCTAACTTGGTTCTGAAAGCAAGTTGCAAGACAAGGTATAGAAGACATAGTTTTAGCCTTTTATACTGCCAGTCCATTTGAATGTTCAGCTAAGTGAGTCAAAGACAATACAACTAAGCTAAAGGTCTAAAAGTGGTAGTTGAAGTAGACTAACCCAAAAGTTTTAATCAATGCTATCTTAGCTTTTCTATATAGTTTTGCTATATATATCCAGTGAAGTTTTATAAGAACTACCTTTATTTGAGGAATGGGGAGTGTTTAAGTGCTTTTTGGAGAATCTTTTTTACTTATTTGTTGGCTAAATAAGGAAGACTATACATTAACTCCCAGACAAGAAATATCCTGAATACTGTGCTGACCAAATTTTTAATCTGATTCTGTTTGTGTCTAAGGTTCTACAGACGGGGGTCAAAAATGGTCCTGCCAGCCAAAATATTACAGACATGGAGAAAGTTTGCTTTAGGATATTCTTTGTGTCTCATTGTACGTTAATACTGAGAAGAACAAAGATGAGTCAGTTTCTCCTTCCCTTTTCCCAGAAGCCACTGCCAGGGAAATCACATGGGGCAGAGGAAAAGAAAAGCAGTGGTGAGTGTTAGGTGTTAACAGAACAGTTTACTATCTTCTCAGTGGCTGTTTGCTCTGCCAGTGAAGACAGTTGCATTGGCAGTTAGGCCAGGAGGCCAGATAAGAAGACCAGGGATTGGAGGGTACTTGAGGAAGGAATTAAAGTCACCTCTCCATTAACAGAAGTCAGTAAAAGAGTTCTTACTTCCCTATAACTAAAATGATTCCTTATTTTTTCTGTGTGTGATGTAGATACATGTGCAATATATACATATACATAGATACACACATAGGCAATATGTATGTAGACAGTGTAGATGAGAATTGCCTCTATAAAAATTAGATATGATTTCTTCACCTTCATGTGAGGTTTAGATTATTTTAATTTTTTTCAGAATATAATCTTTCCAAATTTTTTCTTTGCCTTGTTCAGTCAACTACTAGGAGAAAAAAACTCTCCAAAGACATTTGAATCTTCCTCCTCCCTTTCCAAAGTTTTTGCTGAAATGGCACACAAATACTATAAAATGAATACTCAGTGAGATAATCACAAAAGCAGTGGGAAAAAAATCTATTATCACAGGCCCTTTAACATTTATCAGTGATTTTTGAGTATTTATTAAAACATTGTTAGATGCTAGACAAATGTGTCAGCATTTAAAACATCAAGGTTTCTTTCCTCCATATGCTTATTGCGTGTGTCACTCGTTCTCAACCATCATTCTACACTTGTGCTTCAGTGTTTATCAAGTCAACTTAGCAATGATGGAGAAGCTTAAAATGCTTTATTTATAAGAATGTTTTCTTGCCTACCAGTAGTTAACTTAGCTTGTGAGTAATTTCTATAATAGTAGCCTTTCATTCCCTAAATTTTATAATAGATCTTTTTAGTGATTTGTTTTTAAGTTGTATTCCTATATAGTTAAATATTCTTTTCTCTTTTATTTATCTTATTTTATTTTATTTTATTCAATAATTATATTAGTTTCAGAACATTAGCTACATAGATATCAAATTTAAAGGTTTTAACAGAATTAAATTTCTGGTTGTTTTATTTCTGATGAGTTTTAGTCTGTTCATTATAGCATCAACATACATGTGCATCAAATTTCAAAAAAACAATTGAACTAAATTAGAATGGCTTCTTAGGAATTGAACTAGAATTCTCATCTTCCTAACACAAATCTACAAATCTGCCTCTGTGTGTACTTATGTTCTCCATCTTGCCTCTTGTCACAGTGACAGAAGTGTCCCTGCTCCTATTAAAGGCCAAGTTCCCCTTAAGCATCAGATTACCTCTTCTCACCTCCTATAGGACTTTGCTCCTGGAAGTTTGCTCACTCCTCCATGTGTCTCCTTCCTCTACTGGATCATTCCAGTTGTCGTACAAATGTGCTTTAGTATTTCTCACTTTAAGACGAAAAGAAAAATGAAACCTCTCCTGGTCTCATATCTCCCTATCTTGTTTCTCTGCTTCCCTTCACAGCCGAACTTTTCCAAAGAGAATTCACCATCTTTACTTCTTCAGCTTTTGAAACCACTCTTAATCTGGCTTCTATACCTACCATTCTATTGTTGCTGTGTGTCAAGGTCACCAAAACCTCCATGTTACCAAATTCAGTGATCATTTCTCTTTCTTCTTGACCTTTCAGTAACATGCAGTACAGAGATTACTCTTTACTTAAAATACCTTCTCTCTTAGCTTTCTTGGAACTCCTGAGCTCAAGCAACCCTCCCACCTCAGCCTCCTGGAGTGCTAGGATTACAGGCATGAGCCACCACGCCCAGCCTTCTCTTAGCTTTCTTGATATCATGCTCCTCTAGTTTTCTTCCTACCTTTCTGACTTTTCCATTTCAATCATTTTGGCTGGCTGCTTCTTTGCTCTATATTTAAATGCCAGTTGTCCTACACTCATCCTCTCTCATAGCTTTATATACTATCTTTCTGCTGGTGACTTCCAAATTTATAGTACAAGAACTAAACACAGATACACACACATATAGCTACTACGTGATATCTCTACTTAAATGTTTATAAAAGATCTCAGACATACTTTATAAAAAGCACAATTCTTTTTCCCCCCTTCCAAAGATATTGTGTACTTCTGGCTCCCTCTGTCTTACTCATCTCAGTAAAGTAACCTACCCATTTGCTTAGGCCAAAACCATAAGAGGCTTCCTTCTCGTTCATTGTCCTCACCTCCATCCCTATTCCATCCCTGAGCATGATTTGTTATCTCAAGGCCTTCCACTGGGCTTCATTTCCATAGCCATGACTCTAGTGCTAGCTGATATCATGTTGTACTTGATTTACTATGATGATTCCTTGTCTACTCCTGGCCACTTCCAATCCATGCTTCATATAGTGGCCAGACTGGTCCTTTTAAAACTTAAATCATTTTTATTTCCCTTCTTAATATTAATTAACTTCCCATCACAGACTAAAATCCAAGCTCATGGCTTTCAAGGCCCTACATTATCTGGCCTCTGCAAGTGCATCGTCTACTATTCTCAGTGACTATGTTCCAGCCATACAGTCTTTCTTTCCTAAACACAGCAAGGTTTTTCCTATAGCATGACTTTTGTATTTGTTATTTCCACTGCTTCCTTTTCCTCCCGCTCTTTCAATGGCTGTTTCCTTTGAGTCTACAAATTATCATGTATCTTTGTTCTTTTTTTTTTCCCTGCACTAGAATGTAAGTTTTAAGGGGGTAGGATTTAATCTGTTTTTTAGCTATTTAGTTCCAGTTTCTAGAAAAGTGCATGGCACCATAGTAGACTGTCAATAAGTGTATATTGTTGAATAAATGAATGTTTTGTTATAACTACTTCGGTTACAACAATGTTTTTGTTTTAATCGTTAACAGAACCAGGAAATATGTCCCTCTGGAATGGACTCCAATAGTGATGACAACTCCAGGGATTTATGTGTGAAGAATTTACTGTTAGTATCAAATTCCTTATTATGATTATTAATACCAAGAAAGATTTAATTCCGCAGTCCATTTATAAAAGGAAATTTCCATCATATCAACTCTTGGATTTGGGGTCTGATATTCTCTCAACTGAGAATATCTTTAAGAAAATTTGATGTGTTAAATATAGCCAATGTAAAGCTTTCTTTTTCTTAGATGTAACTATTAATACTTTTTTGATGTCTAAGAATAAGAAACCTTGCTAGAATTTTTAAACTATTCCCTTCGGTCATATTTTTCTCTATATCATGTTTTTATTCGAGGAAGGATCGGTTATTGAAATGACAATATTTTACCAATCCTACAAATAGTCTGGTTTAGAAAATACATGTAATCAAAGAACATATTCAAAATAGCTATCACAATTGGATTTTGCTGATCCAATTTATTTTTCCAATTAGACCCTATATACCCTCTTCCCCTTCTCTTGGCTTGAGTGTACTTTATTTGTTTGCTTATGAATTATTGAGATTTAATTACATACAGTAAAATGCACAGATCTAATTACACAGTTTGATGAGCTCGACTAATGTATATATCTGTGGAACTAAAACCTCAGTTAAGATAGAGAGCATTGCCGTCAGTCTAGCCCAGGGTTTCTCAGTCTTGGTACTGATGACATTGTGGGCCAGATAATTCTTTGTTGTAGAAGGCTGTCTGCATTGTAGATGTTTAGTAGTATCCTTTACGTCTGCCCACTAAATGCCAGTAACATCCCTCTCCCCAAGTCATGAGACCCAAAAATGACTTCAGATATTGCCAGATATCCCCTGGGGAGCGTAATTGCCCTTGGGTGAGATCTACTGCCACAGACAGTTCCCCATATCCCTTTTAAGTCTATCCCTCTCTCCTTACAGAAGTAACTGCTAATATTATTTCTATCTCCATGGATTACTTTTAATCATTAGTAGTTTCTAAACTTTTGAACTTTGAGATATGACACAATTTTTATGTTATGGGCAAAAAGTAAGAGGAGATAATTGATTTTTTAATAAGATTTCTAAAGTAGTTGTTAGTTACAACAGCTCTATATCTATTACCTAAATCTGTTGTTAAATTTTCGATGTCTAAAGTAGAAAACTCTCTGTGGAGAGTAAGGAATAAAATTACAATTAAAATGAAACAGCCAGTAATAGTATTAGAACATAAAGAAAATTTCTTGTTTCTTAAAGAGCAAGATTTTTAAAGAAAGTGAACAATGTTGAACAATTTCAGAAGAGTTCAGTAGTGTTAAGCCACCATAAAGGCATGTATTACCAACAAAGCACAGCTGTGCTAATGATAAAACAGGCTCCCAAAGAGTTAAGTAATCAAACTGTATTTTTAAAAAATATTTTTTAAGTCAATTCTAATTAGCTATTTCTTTAGTTAAATGAATTGGATCATGGCATGTTTTCAGGTGGAAAACATATCCAACTTGATATGTTAGTTCTTCCAGTGGGAGTTAAATGTCAATCACAATAAATCAACCTCCATGTAATCAACATTAAGTGTTTTTTGGTTTCCTTTGATACAGAATAGACGTATTGATTTGGAATAGAATTATGAAATGATACTAAAGTAAAAAAAAAAAAACCTATAATTTAGGAAAATATTAAATTTTTTTATTAGATAATTATTAAATAAATTTCCATTTTTCATTGGTATTTTCTAAGGCAAGTTCCTCTTGAAGACACTGACCTTCCAAGACAAAGAGAATCATTTCAAATAAAAGGTAATTCAAGTGAAAATGTAAAAATATTACTAAGGGTAAGATAAGATCTTGATAACAGGTAACATAGTTACATTTCTCTAATTCCGTTTTTAAAAAAACTTTTAAAATCTGCTTGTCTTGTATTCTGCTCAAAGCAAATCTGTTTATTTTACACAGAATAATAGCGTTTTAAAATATATCCATTCATTATGCCAAATCTTTAATTAAAAACTTTGGCTATGACTATGGCAGCAGTTTACTGAGCCCTACTGTGTGTCAAGCTCTGTGTTAGGCATTTTACATACATTATCTCAGATAACATAACCCTCACAACGACCTGGGAATATAAGTACAGTCAGGCCCATTTTATATAGACTCAAAGAGGTGAAACATCTCACATGAGATAGCCCAGATGATAAGAGCTAGGGTTTAAACTCAAAGCTGAACTCCAAAGCCATGCCCTTTTTACTATTAAATTGATATGTCACTATCCTCAAATAGCAATCCCCTCTACTTGAACTAAGCTTTGAAGAAGGGATAGCATTTGAATAAGCAAAACCAGACAAATATCCTCACTTTTCCTAAAAACACAGATTATATTTCTTACCTGAAAGACTTTCCAATTATCAAATCTAACTCATTTTTCAAAGAACAACTTAGCTTCCACTTTCTCACTGTATTTGTCCCACTTTGGAATATGAGGTTCTGCTCCTCTGAATCTGTACTCAATGATAGATATAGACTATTCATTTTTCTTTAAGCCAAGAGCACATAAAACCCCATGTTAGAATATTTTTTAAGATTATACAGGTTCAATATCCCTTATCGGAAATGCTTAGAACTAGAAGTGTTGCAGGTTTTTTCAAATTTTGGAGTATTTGCCATATACCAGTTTCAGCATCCCTAATCAGAAAATCTGAAATTCAAAATGCTCCAATGAGCATTTGCTTGGAGCGTCATGTCTACACTCTTATAGTTTTAGATTTTGAAGCATTTGGATTTTGGATATTCAAATTAGGGATACTCGACCTGCATGAGATTCTTTCACAGGTCAGATATAAGCCATTAGTTGATCACTGACAAGTAAATAGATGTTAATATTAAATTCCCTAGATTTTTATTTACTTACTGTAAATGTAGGAAAACTATAGTAAATGCCTTTTCTGTCATTCCATTTTTAACTTTGAATTTCAAAATTCTTGAAAGTCAAATTTCCACAAAGTTAAGACTTTTTCTCATTTATTTTTTAAATTCTCAGAGCAAGTATCCATTATTCCTCAAGACACACTGGGATTTGATTCTGATTCAGGTGAAGCTGAGTCTACTGATAATGTCTTACCTAGAACTGTATCTCTCCGTCGTGGCAGTTTAAAGAAACATTGTAACAGTCCATGTCAGTTTGATACCTTGGATGATTTTGAAACCAGTCATTTGGCAGAGCAGTTTTTTGAATTGGAAAAAATTAGATTTGTAGACCCACTAGTAAACATGCACATACCTGAGAACATAGAACAAAATGTTTGTCAATGGAACAAGGACCACATTAACTTATCACCAATGCTGATTCACCCAGGAAGGTTTACTAAAACAACAGAAGTCATTTTAGAATCTAAATCTGAACAAACTAAAAATAAGCATAGAGCCGCACAACGAAGAAAAAGAGAAGAGAAAAGAAAAGCTAACAGAAGGAGAAAATCAAAATCTATATCAAAATATAAAGAGAACAAAAGTAAAAATAAAAGAACTATTAATATTTCCAAAAAAAAGTTGAATGAATCTGTCAGTTCCAGTGATGCTTACAATTTTAATTTGGAAGAGGGTGTTCATCTCACTCCTTTCCGAAAACAAATGAGCAATGATTCTGATAGAGAGGAAAACAAGTCTGAAGTAAGCATCTTTGAATCAAGTAGCTCGGGAGATGATTCTGATGACCTCTATTTGCCTAGTTGCAAGAATATTGAAAATCTTGCCAGCGGTTCAGATAAGAGACCGGTCACCAGGCCTCGATCTAAAAGAGCACTAAAATATACAGATGAAGAAGAGACGGAGGGTTCTAAGCCAACAAAAACTCCTACCAGTAAGTGATCTACTTGTTTGCCTGCATTTTTAATGTTTATGATAAATGATCACTCCTGATGCTTATATACTATACTTGCCATCTGTTTCTCTGGGGGAGGTTATAAACTTACCATCTGTCCCTCTTTGGGGGAAGTTACGGTGTGATTAAATAGTGGGAGACTGGGGGTGGAAATCACAGTTGTGTTGCTCTGACCTACTTCATGCTAATTTAAATCCTCTTTAACAACAAACATCACTTTTTATGGAGACAGTATTTTTATTTTCAGTAAATGAGATTCCCCTAAGGGGGACTTTTTTGTGGAGTTAGGTCGAATTAAAATATCTTTTATACACTCACCTGAAATGTCCCCTTGAAAATGAAATCAAACTTGAATCCAGTGACTTGTCATTTTAATGGCTTTGCTTTATATTTAATTTGACAGGAATTATGATTTAAAATAATTTTCTAGTTGGTGAAGGTAGCCTAATGAGACCAAAAAAGGTTTTCCTCAATTGATGGGTTTAGTATTCTTTTGTAAAGCATTTAGACATCTAAAAACTGTGGCTCAGGAAATCTTGCTTTTATGAGATCAAGAGTAGGCTTGGTACAAATGTTTCTAATACAGCCTACAGCTGCCCACAGAGATTTATTTTCACCTTGGAATTTTAGTTAGTATGGTAAAACTAATGTATGTGGTCAGGTTGTATCATTCTCAAAATACTGTTGTCATTTTATTTGATCCTCAGAACAGTACTATGAAGTATAGGTGTGTGTTATCATGCTTATTTTGTTTATAAGGAAACTAAAGGCTAAACAATTGAAGGGACTTTCCAACTTCACCAGTTAGGTGGTGGTAGCCTGCAAATATCTTTTTAAAAAATATGCTATAATGATGGTAGAATAAATCAAACAAGATTGGCAAAATGTTGATAATTATTGAAGCTGGGTAACTCAGAGTTCATTATACTGTTGTCACCATCTTTATGTACGTTTGAAAATGTCCATAATAAATTTTTACAAGAAAAAATATATACACTCTAAAGTAGTATTACTCTGAGTTTGTTCCCCAGACTACCAGCATCAGCGTCACCTGGAAACTTGGAAATGCAGAATCTCAGGCTGTACCCCCTACCTTTGAGTCAGGATCTGCATCTCTTTAACAAGTTCCTCTGTGGATTCATACATATTAAAGTTCAAGAAGCATTATTCTGCAATATAGCAACTGATCTGATACTGTTGCTTATACATATTTCTCAAACTGAAAGTTGGAATAATTAATATGGTATAATATATTTATGTGGCAACAAAAATACTGTTTTGAACCCAGATGACCCTAGAGCATATGCCTGCTTCATAGAAAATCATTTCACAGTTACAATTTAGGTTTTGGGGGGATACAATATGCTTTTTAAAGCTATTTGAAGGGACTATTTGTATTGCAGTGTCCTTGCTGTGTTCTGGGCACCTGCTTCCCAATACGGATGCACCACCAAAGTAGAATAACTTGGGTGTTTCTGACAGGAAAAATGCTAGGTAACTTTTTAACACACTAGCTTTACTAGATGGAACCCCTTTTCTCCTGGTTTACACAGAGGCTATGATTTAGATGATTCTTATTTATTTAATAGAAGGAGTTTAAGTGGCTTTATAAGACTAGAGGGAGTTGGCTGTGGTGGCTTGAGCCTGTAATCCCAGCACTTTGGGAGGCTGAGGTGGGAGGATCACTTGAGCCCAGGAGTTAGAGACTAGCCTGGCCAGCATAGTGAGACCTTGTCTCTACAAAAAAATTAAAAATTAGCCAGGCATGGTGGCACCCACCTGCAGTCCCAGTTACTTGAGAGGCTGGGGCAGGAGTGTCACTTGCGCCCAGGAGTTTGAGGTGGTAGCAAACTGTGATTGAGCCACTGCACCCGAGCCTGGGCAACACTGTGAGACTGTCTCTTAAAAACAAAACAAAACAAAACAAAACTATAGGAAGCTACTTAATGATAAACTTAGGTATTGAAAGAGATAAAGAAGCCATGATGGTTCTAAATAGCAAGGTATGACTAAAATGAAATTCAATAGTTTAAAATAACTTTTTATGCCCATGCTATCCTAGAAGAATTTTAACTTTTAGTTAAGTGTTCTATCAGTTGTTCACATCCACTGTAGTTAATTATTTCAACATTGTTTGGTTTGAGAGGAAGAGAAGAAAACAAAAAAGTTAAAAAAAAATCTGTATTAGGCTGGGCGTGGTGGCTCACACTTGTAATCCTAGCACTCTGGAAGGCAAGGCAGGAGGATTGCTTGAGCTGAGGAGTTCGAGATGGGCCTGAGCAAGAGTGAGACCCCTTCTCTACTAAAAAAATAGAAAGAAATTAGCTGGACAACTAAAAATATATGGAAAAAATTAGCTGGGCATGGTGGCTCATGCCTGTAGTCCCAGCTACTCAGGAGGATGACGCAGTAGGATTGCTTGAGCCCAGGAGTTTGAGGTTGCTGTGAGCGAGGCTGACGCCACGGCACTCTAGCCCGGGCAACACAAAAAAAAAAAAAAAAATCTATATTACAAAAAGTTGGATTTTGTGTACATTTAAGATATGTAATTGAGTATAATTTTAGTTCCTGTGACTTTGTCTTGTTTTCTTTTGGAGCCATATTGAGTAAAAGTTGTTTTTGTAGGTACACCACCTGAAACTCACCAGTCACCTCATTTTAGCCTGAAGGATATCACCAATGTTCCCTATCCTGCAGTTAAAATCAGGAGACTTTCTCTTTCTCCAAAAAAGAATAAAGAAAGCCCAGCAGCATCTCTGCCTAAGCGTAGGTGCACAGCCAGCGTGAACTATAAGGAGCCCACACTTGCTTCGTAAGTATTTGATTTGTGAGAACACATTTTTAATGATGCATGTTGGGGGAATAATGTTATAGAGCTTTGTTTAAGAATGAGGCATATTTGAAACAAAAATTTAATAAACTGAAGTAGAAACATTAAAATTGTCATATTTTGCTATAACTTTATACCAAAGAATAAGTTAATATTGGGATGCTTATAATTATGCCTAAGATCTCTTTTTACCCTTATAGGAAACTGAGAAGAGGAGACCCTTTCACAGATTTATGTTTCTTGAATTCTCCTATTTTTAAGCAAAAAAAGGATTCCAAACGTCATTCTAAAAAAAATGTGAAACAAATACGATGAAGCTTTTGTTGGATACTGTTTAAATTCATCCTATACCCTTTTGTATTGCTCAAAGAGAGAATATGTAAGACAGTACACAAGTGGGTCGAACTATCGCCATAGAATATTCTCTTGATAGGACCCTAAATCATTTCTTCAAGACTTTACTTCAAATGTGATGTTTTATCTTCAAGCTTTAATAAATTTATTTTTTCTTTTGACTATAAATAACTGGACTTAAGCACTATAATCGTTTAGATTTCTTATGCTTCCAAAACTCCTTAATTTTAGTCAAAATGTATATTACACCAACATTTTGGAAATTAATGATTATTCAAATTAAGGTATTTTAATTATAAGTTTCTGGCATCTTTATTTTTCCCTTAAGTGGGGGATACTAGAGTGAATGATTTTTCTAAGACAGGCTAAGAATCTTTTGAAACTCTTTATATAGTATTTGAGTGAAATAAATCCTTGACATTCACAGTAGGTTATACCCTAAGTTGTTTGTGAATCCCTTATACAACTGTGTATTTAATTTTTTATTAATAGGTGAAATGTGTATGGGATCATGATTAGAGAAATTAATGATTGTTTAGGCTCAGGGACTAGGTAAGTGACTAGTTCTGAACTCCAAGCTCTAACAGTATGTTGTTCAAAGTGCTGCCTCAGTAAAATCACAAATGTCACAGTCTTTTGAGATAGCTCCTTATTTAGTTAAAAATCTCAAATATTAAATGTGTGAATACTAAGGGCTTTTCTGTATTTTTGATCCACCATGAGAGGGAATTAGTTCAGTTTAGAAAATTTGACATCTATACTTATATATACCTCTTTAAATTTTAAAACACTGTAGATTATCCATTTTTAAAGAGCAATAAAATTTGTATAACATAGCAATTATGTTCTCCTTCTGTTCTTTAAATATCAAAGATAGAATATCTGTCTGGTTGTCTTACTTTCTAGCCTTCACTATTTTATCCTTGGACATTTCCTCTCCCCTCCCGTTCTCTATAGTCATTGCCATGAAACTCTCATCTTCCCGATCATACTCTAAACCTAACACCTCTCTTCCAGCTTTTCATTGTGCAGTCTCCCAGTTTGTGATCAACACATTCTGATTTTATTGAGTGACTCTTCCAATCCTGATCTCAAATTTTCTTGACTGCATCTGCGCATCTTTCTACGTTCCCTATCAGTCACACCCAAAATCCTTTTCATCACCCCAAATTTTTCTATCTCTAAATCATTGATTCATACATCCTACTCTCCTACCACAGTCTCACTTTTTCAGTTTGTTTCTTTGCCATTCCCCTTGTGCCTATTCTGTAAATTCATGGAAACTCTACAGTGACTAAGAGTACATGCAATTAAAAATTCAATTTCTCAGTCCCACTAGCTACATTTCAATTGCTCAGTAGACACATGTGACTAGTGGTTACCATATTGGACAACTGGGGAAATGTAGAACATTTCCATCATCACAGAAAGTTCAATTAGACGATAACCTATGGGCCAAATCCAGCATACTGCCTGTTTTTGGATGGTCTGCAAGCTAAGAATGGTTTTTGCATTTTTAAATAGTTGGAAAAAGTCAAACACTTGGAATCAATTTTGATGATAGGAAACACTAAGTTCGAACCCCAATAATGAACCTAAATAATATACTTGATTTTGCCTCTTGGCCTTTAAAACCTAAAATAATCACTTTCTGGCCCTTTACCAAAAATGCTTGCCAACTCCTGCTCTAGCCATTGACTGCCTCTACTTTTGCTTTAAAGATCATTCTGTTCTGATATTTTCTGATCTAACTTTGATTCTCATCTTCCTTTCATCCCCAGAGTCAACCATTATCCTAACTAATATCGATGTTAAAGTTTTTGTACTTTTAGTGTTTCTATATTCTTGCTGTAGACTGTTAAGTATTGTTTTATATCCATAGACTGTTTAGTATTGCTTATTTGTAGACTAAGTATTGTTTTGTATCTTAACGTTTTATATGAATGTTATCACATTGTACATACCCTTTTATAACTGACTTTTAACTTGACATTGTTTTTGAGATTTATCCACGTTAGCACACATAGATTATTTTCATTGTACAGTATTTTTATTATGTAAATAAACCAAACTTAATCAGTTTTTCTTTTGAGAGACAGTTTGTTTCCACTTTTTTATTATTTATAAATTAGTACTGCATTGAATATTCTGCATCCTTGTACACATATGCTTAAGCTTCTGTGGAGTTGACACCTAGAAGTGGAGTTGCTCAGTTGCAGAGTACATTCAACTCTGACTTTACTATGGGTTTGTAAGTTGCTCTCTACAGTGGTTGCACCAATTCTTCTGTTATAAGGAAGGATATCACTTTCCTAACAGCAATTTATAAGTTCTAGGATCACCACACAGAGTTCCTCACTTAGTGTTATTAGACATTAAAATTGGCCTAGCCAATGAGTGTGAAATGGTTTCTCTCTTTGTTTTAATTACTATGAGATTGTCTCACTAATTCAATTACTTGTGAGAATTTGGGTTTTTATTGGTCATTCTCATTTCTTCCTCTATGAATCACTTATTATGTCTTTTGACTACTTTTCTTCTAGAATGTCTTTTTCTTTATAAAAGTATAAGTTTTTTATATATTCTATATACTATTTTTTATTCATATGGTTTATAAATATCTTTCCTCAACTTCTGCCCTTCTTTTAACCTTGTTTATAATGCCTTTTGATATTTAGAAGTTTTAAATATTAGTGTGCTTTACCACTCTTTTCCTTAAGGTTTTGTCTAAAATTTGTACAGTTTTGCTTTTCATTTTAAGGTCTTTAAACCGTATGGCATTTATTTGGGGGACTAGGGATCTGATTTTATTTTTTCCCATGAGGTTAACCAGTTGTCCCAGCACAATTCATTGATTAATCACTCCTTTCCCCACTGGTGACTCTTTCCCTCTTTGTCATGTACCAAGCTTCTTTCCATTGGTTTATTTGTCTAGCTTTATACAGGGTACTGTATAGTCACTATTTGGGAGTGCAGGGTTGTGAGGGGAGTAAATATAAAATTTATCATTTTGATTTCAGTAGTATTAAGTATATTCAACAATGTTGTACAAGTCTTACCACTATCCATTTCCAGAGCTTTCATCATCCTAAACTGAAACGCTATCCCCCCAGTCCCTGGTAATCATTATTCTACACCATATCTCTATGAATTTGACTATTCCAGGTACCTCACAGAAATGGAATCATATAATATTTGTCTTTTTGTGTCTGGTTTATTTCACTTAGCATAATATCTCCACGGTTCATACAGGTCATATCATGTATCAGAATTTTATTCCTTTTTAAGGCTGAATAATATTTCATTGTACGTATATACATTTTCTTTATCCATCAGAGGACATTTGGGTTTGTATATCTTTTTTGAAGAAATGTCTATTCAAGTCCAATTACCATTTTTTAAGTGAGTTGTGTGTTTTTTTCTTGGTGGGCCTTAATTCTTCATATATATATACTGGATTTATGATTTCCAAACATTCTCTCTCATTCTCTGGGTTGCCTTTTTACTGTATTGATAGTGTCCTTTGATGCACAAAAGGTCTGAATTTTGATTGAATCCAATTTATGTATTTTTCTTTTGCCTGTGTTATCAATACCATATCTAAGAAATCATCACCAAATCCAATGTCTTGATACTTTTTCCTGTGTTTTCTTTTAAGTCATAATTTTTTTATTACACAGGTAGAATTTGCTAATATTTTGTTTAGGATTTTTTATATATATGATCATAAGTAAAATTTGCCTGTATCATTTCCCATATACACCTTGTATTTATGGTATCAAAGCTATACTAGCCTCATAAAATTAGTTCACAATCTTTTCTTTTTGCTCTATGGAAACAAATTTATACCTATTGATATTTTGGTAGAATTTGCCACTAAACCTATCTTATCCTTCTGTACTTCTATGGGAAAATTTGTCATAGTTTCTTAATGATTATAAGT
>NW_012136080.1:2290733-2298980 GCF_000956105.1 Propithecus coquereli
TTCATGAAGTTTCATGCTACATATGTGCAGGTAAGTATTTAATCAAGACTTAATTGTTAAGCAGACCGTTAAGCACAATTCTGGAGCTTTCTCTGTATAGCTCCTTCCTATCTAGCACTCTACTAGCAAATTCTTGCTTCTTCTGTGTCTCCAAAATTCAATCTCTGTCTCCTCAACTCCATGGACTGTTTCAATTCCCACTCCTTGTGCCACCATTCTGAACCTGCCTTTGGAAGAAATACGGCATGAATTTAGGACTCACTGCTTATTTTCCTTCTCTCTAGGAGGGAAGTACTGTGCTACCTATTGCCCAATTTCTGAAAACTGTTGATTGATATATTTCATCCTGTTACTTACTGTGGATGAACAAGTCCCATAGTAGTTACGTCTTCATAGGCAGAAGTGGAAGTCAGTAATTTATCTTTCTTGGGATTCACTGTGATTATAATTATTCATACCTTTTATCAGTTGTGAAAAGTTCTTGGCTTATTGAATATTGCCTTTCCCCCATTCTCTCCTTATGCAATGTAATAATTGGTGGGCTTTGATTTAACTAATATTTAGCACCAACTGTGCTAAGCATTTTTCTAGGCACTTGGGATGCCTCAGTGAGCAAAACAACTATTGTGCCCTAATGGAATACACATTGTTTACAGCCTGTCCTCTGTCTCTTAACCCATTTTTCATATTTTCCATCTCTTTAGTTACATTCTTTGTGTATCATTTAATCAGTTCTGTATTCTAGTTCATTCGTTCTATCCTTGGTTATATCACCGCCTAATTAACTTGTCAATGTTTCGTTCTGTGTTTTTGGCAGTTATAAGCACCTATTTTCTTTTAGGATATTGATATGTTTTCTCACATTAGGTGTCTAATTCTGATATTTGTTGTATCTGCTCACTTTTGATTATGATGAATTATTTGCTCACTTGTTTCCTAATTTTTTAACGTGAAATCGTTCATGGAACTTTTTTCCTTCTGAGAGAAAAACCTGTGGCCTGGGTTGTGGAAACATCCCTGCAGACTGCTTTTATGTTGCTTTTACCAGGAGCCCTGGAGGTATCATCTGCCCAAGAAGCAATTTTTATTTTATGCTGTGTTTGGGGATTTGTTTAGAGATTTTTAGAGCATGTAGGAAATGTAAATTTGAAGCCCAACCTGCTCGAGGTGAAGTCCAAGGGCTTCAAATCCTTAGAAAACTTTTTTAGTTCATACTTTCACTAATGGGTACAAACCTTTTATAGATTTGTAATCTTTTATAGCTTTATTGTGGGGGGTGGGGAGATGTTAACAATCTGTTTCACTCAACCCACATACACATTAAAACCTAAGCCCTTTAATTAGAGATAACAACTTTCCCAGGGTGACCAAAGAACCAGTACACGTATTGACCCCCCATTTTTAGTTTCCTGTTGATTATGTCACTTGGAGATTACCTCTTCTACTTTGTAAGCCCAGCTGTGTCCTCAAATGTAGTGCGTTTCACCTAGCACTTCCGGGTATTTTTAGGGGACAAGGTTAAGTTATCTTACTCTTTGATATTGTATAACCAAAGGTCTCCGATCCTAATGCCAAGGTGATTTTTTAAAATCACAAGACGTGTATATGCTTGACAGCCAATTTCCTATTTCTTTCAAGATAAAATCCAGTATTTTTAATATGACCTGTATGACCTTGCACCATCTCACACGACACTTCTCTTTACTTCCTACAACTCCTGTCATGTTAGATTCTCCCAGTTCTTTGACATTCTCAGCCTGTGTCATCTCTGCCTGCCTGCCTCTAAATTTTGCCTTCGTCATGCCTATTCATCTTGCAGCACCACAGCTTAAAATTCACTTCCTCTGAGAAGCTTTCTCTGAGCTCTTGCTTACCAGATTTTACCTTCCTTTTTATAGTCTCATAGTACCATACTAGCAGAAGCTCCAGAATTTCCCTATAGACAGGGCCCTAAGGTGATTTTTTGAATGAGGAAGATAATGGGGCTAGGGGTGGGAGGCCAGGGAACCAGAACGGGCCTATCTTAAAGCTACATTTGCTTAAAAAGTATTTTTGTTTAATTTATATTTTCACTGAAGCCACTCTTGGTCCCACCACTGCAAGATCTACCGTCCATTGTAGCACTCTTGACTCTCGTAATTACTGTCTAATGTCTGCCCTCCCCATGAAAATGTAATTGCTACTTTGATCATTTTGTACCTACACACATTCTCTAAATCCAGGCTCCTCGGCAAGGTGTTTCATGACCCTATCCATCCAACCTGATCCCCACAACAAATCATCAACTCTTACCCCAACCTGACATTAACCTCTCACCTCTGAATTCACTAATGTTACACTTCTTCTCCAGTAATAGATTTTTAGCCTCAAAAACTGGCAACTTATCTATCCTTATCATTTTAAACATAGGAGATGCTCAATAAATGTGGAATGAGATAAGAATTTGCAGTGAATAGTAGAGAGTGTAAAAGGAATAGGAACTACAGTTATAGGCTTAATATCCAGATAGTTCATGCTGCAACAAATGACAACTACTCTTTAAATGTAAATGTGGCACTGCACAGTGTTTAAGAACACTGACTCTGGATCCAGAATCCCTGCATTTGACTTCTTGGGAAAACTGGCTCTCTTTATCTCAGTGTTCTCATTAAATTGTCATAAGGATTCATTGAGTCTATATATTTAAAATGCTTAGAAGAGTGCCTGACACCTAGTAAGTGCTCGATAAGTGGTAGATTCCTGGGTAAGAAAACTATTTGGTTATAGGAACCCATGCAGATTGACTATCCGCACTAAATTCTATCAGCTAGTTCAAACCCACTTAGTACCAACACAGATAAAATAGTGTTCATATTCTATTAACGATACATGAATACTCTTTTAGGTAAAAAGCCTCTTTTAATTTTTAAATTTATAGTATTAACTTAAAATTTTACACAGTGTTTCACATTCACTTCAAACCATCTTCGCATACATTATTTAAACACGTCCTCACTACAGCTTTGAGCAGAAAGGTGTGTCTAATGAGAATAGACTAAGGATGGTTAGCAGGACTATGCATAGTGTTTCATAATAAAAGGTGTTGGGAAGTAGCATTTGTGCAAGAAAATACATGTAATAAAATAAATAACAAAATAGAGAGGTATCTAAAATTTATTCCAGCTTGGTATTTATAGGAAAGATGAAGAAACGTGACCTGGACGGGGACCGTTAGGTGGGTTCCAATAACAGCTACACGATCACACTCAAGGAATTTTGATCGTTGGCATCTTGCAAGTCGGTATCTAGCATCATGATGGAAATTTTCATCCTCTCCCCCAACCTGTTCAATATTTTTATCAATAATGAATATGAGAAAACATAATTTACAAATAAATGTATAATGTATAAATGTAAAACCTAGAAGGAATAGATAACAGTAAATATTGGAACTGGAATAAAAAATGCTTCACATGTTAATACAAATAAGTGCAGAAGGAATTGTCTATAAAATTAAGCCCACATCTACTTTGGGTTTTGGGAGTTTTTGTTTGTTTTTTGGTTTTTTGTTTTGTTTTGTTTTTTGATGTTATTGCAAGGGGTTTTTATTACCTGGCACAAGAGTACACTGGGGGTAGTTCCCAAAGCAGTGTGTTAAGCCCACATCTATTTTGTGACCTAACAATTCCACTCTTAGGTATTTACACAAGAGAAATGAAAGCACCAAAAAATCTGTAAAGAAATGTTTATAGTAGCCTTATTGTAAAAGCCAAAACCTGGCAACTACCCAAATGACCCCTAAAGTTGAGTAGACAAACAAATTGTGATATATTTCAACCACAGAATACTACTTGGCAATAAAAATGAACGAACTATCGAAATATGCTAAAACATGGATGAGCCAGACTGTATGATTCTATTTATAGGGCATAAAAGAACAGACAAAACTAACATATGGTGATAGAAGTCACAAGTGGCTGCTTGGAGATGGGGAGGGGGAACAAACCTGAAAGGGGCACAAATGAACTTTTCTTGAGTGATTGGAAATGTTCTGTGTCTAAATCTTTGGGGTAGTGGTGATACTGGTGAATAAAATTGTCAAAAGGCATCAAACTGAACACAAGATTTGTGTATGGTATGTTAATTATATTTCAAAATTTAGAAATGTTTTAACAATGTATTAAAAACGTAGAAGGGTTCTTGAGTTGTGTACATAGCTACAATTGTACAAGTGTCCTTCGGTGTACTGGAGGGTAGGGACAGTGCTAGCACACTTAATAGCACTTTGTGGGAATAGCTTTCAATTAGAACTTGATCACAAACGTAGTATGAACCAAGGGTGGATTCTATTCAAGTCTTTAAAACAGCTGAATTCACCCTAACCTACGGACTTTCTTATAACCTTTTGCCTATTCCATTGTTGAATAGCCCTATTGCACAAAAAGGCAAATTCTCTGTTCTTAGATGTTTTTAGGCAGAGACTAGATGCCCCAGCTGTTCACTGCAGAAGATGAGAGGTTGGCAAAGAGCAAAGATTCTGAAACTGGGGTTCACCAATGAACTTTAGGAGGGTCCAAGGACCAAGTGAACTGATATGCAGAAAGTGCACTCGTGTAAACATGTGCATTCTTTTGGGAAGGTGTTTAGCCTACAACAAGTTCTCCAAGGATTTTCTTTGAAAGAACTTCAAACCTAGATAAATTAAAACTGGCAACTCTTGGTTCAGCTCATAAAATTTCTCACACAAACACAGTCATGTGCATATAACGACGATTCGATCAATGATGGACTGCATATATGACAGTGGTCCCTTAAGATTATGCCGTATTTTTTACTGTACCTTTATATGTTTAGATACACAAATGCTTACTATTGTGTTACAATTGCCTACAGCATTCAGTACAGTAACGTGCTATATGGGTCTGTAGCCCAGGAGCAATAGGCTATACCATAGAGCCGAGGTGTGTAGTAGGCTATGCCATCTAGGTTTGTGTAAGTACACTCTGTGATGTTCACACAATGACAAAATCGCCTAACACATCTCTCAGAACATATCCCTGTCATTAAGCAACACACGACTATATATAAATATACACACACACACACATAAATTATACATGTCATTTCTCATCTTTTTCAACTCCTGGCCCTACCAAGATTGTATTGCATTTCCCAATAGGAAGAGGGAGCAGGAAGCTTGACTTTCGTTTTCTTTGCTTTTCTCTGCTTTGTCAAAATTATACCATTTTTTAATAAACCCCAGAATAAACCCATCTTTGTCATTGTTAGCTTCCTTTTCCCATAAGAAAGTAAAGATGTTCCCATAAAGAAATCAAGGCATAAATACACATACATTACATTAAAGGAGACTTTTCACCATACTTATGATTGTTCTCTCATCTCCTTGTAAGATCTTTTGTTTACATTGTTGAAGCTCTTCCTCCAAAGTATACCTGAAAACCTTCTGCCACTTGCTCTTTATTTTTTCCTCTTTAAATTCATTTTCATCTCTTTGCCTAACTGGGACATTAGTAACACTGTTTTTACCCTGCCAATCTTTATCACAACTTACACTGGTAGTTTTAATACAGCCAAAGGAGAAAGTAAATACTATAACCAAGAGCCTTAAGACTCAAGCAGAGACATTGACTTCAGTCCCTGCCACCACATGTCCAGCCTACCCCCACCACTCCCTGCACGCACCTTTTTTCTACTAGGAAAAAAGTGTCTCAATAGTCAAGAAATCTAAATATGTTTCAACAGATGAAAAAAAATGTCAACCTCATTACTACATCTGAAATAAGAACTTGCAACCATTATGACCTTTGACATTCCAGAGTAACTGATCTCTTTTCTTTGGCATTTTTACCTTGCTAAGAGGAGAATGCTAGTTAAGGACTAGAACAGAAAAGCTCGAACAGTGTTAAAGGCCAAGGGCTGCCACCAGTAGCCCTTCCTTGTGCAGTACTTAGAATCTCTCTTAAGTAAACACTGAGGGTTGGTCTGAAGAATATCAGCCTAAAGGGGTGACAAATTATTAGCCTATCCATAGTACCTCAGTCTGATCTTGTTTCCGCTTCTCAATTTCTGTAATTATTTAGGTTATTAAGTATGAAATGTCCAATTTCCTTCAGAACGAAGTTTGACGGTTGGTATCTCTGGTATTTCACTTAGACACTGCTTGTTTTATTTTTATTATGAAGGGACATCTTCATTCTTTCAAACACATTTTGGCTTGTGATTATCTTTCAAATGTTTTTAGAGCAATTTTTGTGAAACCAAGGATAAGTCAAAAATTCATGTTATTTTTGAATGAGTTCTGTTGTGAAACCAGTGCAGCGCAGACAGCTTGAAATATCAATGAAGTGTTTGGGAAGGATGTGGCTAATGAACGCACAGTATGTGAATGGTTTGAGAAGTTCTGTTCTGGTGATTTTAATCTTGAAAATGAGCCATGTGAGAGACCTGAGACCAAGGAGGATAATGATGAGCTGAAAGCTGTAGGGTAAGCGAATCATTTCAAACTACGCGTGAATTAGCAGCAAGGTTTGATGTTGCTGTTCTAACAATATTGGACCATTTTAAACAAATCGGCAGGGTAAAGAAGCTGGATAAAGTGGTTCTGTGTAAATTAAACAAGCGTCAGAAGAGAAATCGTCTGGAAGCTTGCCTTTCTTTGTTGTCATGACATAAAGGTGAACCATTTCTACACAGTATTGTTACGTGTGACGAAAATGGATTCTTTTTGACAATCGCAAGCGTTCGGCATAATGGTTGCATAAAGGTGAAGTGCCAAAACACAATCCAACCAAATATTCACCAAAAAAACCTATAGTGTCTATTTGGTGGTCCAGCACTGGTATCCGCTACAGCTTCATGAAACCTGGTCAATCGATTACAGCACATGTCTGCTACAACCAACTGAACGAAATGATGAGGATGCTTGTGATTAAGCAGCTGAGACCGGTCAATAGAGACAGGCCAATCCTCTTACAAGACAATGCTTGACTACTTCTCACAAACAACACTGCTCAAACTACAGAAACTGGACTTGGAAACTCTTTGTCATCCACCATATTCACCAGACCTTGCACCAACTGACTACCGCTTCTTCCAGGCTTTAGACCAGTTCTTGAAAGGAACAATATTCAATTCTCAACAAATTGTAGAAAATGCTTTTCAGAATTTCATCGCCACTCGCTCTCCAGGCTTCTTTGGTGCTGGCATAAACAAGCTACTGTTAAGATGGCAAAACCATGTTGATAGTTTAGGCGCATACTTTGATTAATTGCACTGCTTCTTTGAGATATAACAAACTACACTTCTGATTCGAAATTGGACGTTTCATATTTAATTTTACTTCTGGGTGAATGAACATCCAAAACCACTTTCTTCTAATAAATATGACAAAATTGTGTTGATAGTTTAGGCACAGGCTTTAATTGTACTGCTTCTTGTTTGAGATATAATAAACTACACTTCTGATTCGAAATGGGACATTTCCTATTTAATGACTAATATTAACACCTAAGATTGTGTAAATGTCATTTTCTGCCTAGATCACTTTCCTTAAGCCTCAACCACTAATTTCGAGCTCTCTCATCATTCATGTTTCACTTTTAGCTAACAGCCCAGACGTCTTCCCGAATCAGCCCACAAAGCAGATTTTCCCCCATCTCTAATCCATACTGTGTTCATTTCCTTCACTGTATTAACCAATTTGACATAATTGGTTCATTTACTTGATTTTTGTCTCTCCTGGTAGAATGAAATCTTTAAGAAATAGTACCATGTATGTTGAAATGACTTGGTAAATTCATTCAAGTCATTCATTCAAAAGATAGTTATTGAGGTAGCATTCTAGGAGCTGGGAATATAGAAGTGAATAAAAGAGACCAAAACACTTGTCCTCGTGCAGCTTACGTTCCAGTAGAGGGAGACAGATAAAATATAAGTAACACGTTTCTCAGGTGAAAAGTGCTATAGAGAAAAATAAAGCACCATTCATTATATTATTATTATACATTATAGAGAAAAATAAAGTAGATGGGAAATCCTGGGGGAAAGGTGTAATTTTAAACAGAGTGGCTGAGCTGGGCCTCGTGGAGAAAGTGCCAACTGACTCAAAATTTAGAGGAAATAAGACTGAGCCAAGCAGTTTTCTGGGGAAAAACTACTATAGGCAAAGGCAATAGGCAGTGCCCAGATCCTGAGGTGGGGGCATGCCCAGCATACGCACGGAGCTAGAAGACCAGTGTGATCTGAGAA
>NW_012136080.1:2299030-2313057 GCF_000956105.1 Propithecus coquereli
CGGCTTCCCTCTGCCCCCTCATTCATTCCTCCCCTGGGAGGGACTTTCCAAATCGATGAGTTAAGTAATAACATACTTACCATAGGTTGTTATGGACATAGGTTGAAATGCCCTGCTCTCCTGTGCCTCCTTGTTGACCTGCCTTCAGGGAGCACTACTGCTCTTAGCTGTGCACTTAGCTGTGCATAATAGTAAAGGCCCTGACCCTGGGGGAAGTTGGCAGTGGTGCAGAGCTGCTAGTCAATCTCATTCTAGGCTTCAGCCCATTTTTCACAGATGTAAGTAAGTAAGCTGCATTCTCCAATACCCATTTTATTAGTATTAAAGATGATATTTTGGCTATTATATGCCTTATTTTTTTTGACTTCTCAGTTGGTTCAGGTTTCAGTAGGGAAGAAAGGTTCTCTTTGTTGGGTCCTCTCTAACCCCAACAGGAAATATTATAGTATTCTTTCCTATAGATAGCATTTTGAGTAACATTAGAAGCTCATATCACAGATGTTTGAAACTCAGATTATTTTTGTCTCTCAATATTCATCTATTACACAGATGGAAAGTAAAAAAACGATCTAAACCAGTAACATTACTCTTTTGATGGAACTTTTTTGTTGCTGTTTAGTGGGTGAGAGTAGGTAAGATGCAGTAGATGACTCAAAAGATAAAGTAAGTGTCTCTCCTCTTGAAAATCTCCGATGGGCTATGGATTTTTGTGCAACTTCTCACAAATGCAACAAAATGCTTAATATCTAAGGATTAAGGATATAGTCAATGGTCATCAATCAGATCACACATTTGTTCTGTTAACCTCAGTCTTCTAGAATAAAACACACCACCAGATTGGGAGCTTTTTAAAATATAATTTAAAACTATTTTGTACCAGTACAATATATTAATTTTACAAATGTAAAATTTTATCAGCTGTTAAAGCATTTGCAAAAACCACACATTCTACTTCAGCTTTATTGCACAATATCTATAAGAAAATATTAATTTTTAAATTAGAAAACATAAAAATGCTTTCAATATAGAAGAGACAATCTGATTTTGAAGACAATACTCTATAAGAATGTCTAATCAGAAAATAACAAACTTTCACAGGATACCAAGCTGGACAGATGCTTCAGCAGATCAGGTACAAAGCACTGTTTAAAACCAGTCCAAGATACTTAATCCAAACTGTATCATCATTCTTCATTAGAAATCTAGACACCACTCAAGGTGGTTTCTTATACTTGAAAAAGTTGAGGCATTTTTCAGTGTTGAGCATTCTGAATATCTCTTACATATCAAAAACAACACTTCCAACTTAGCCATTTGCAGAGCTTTTTTTCCTTCATGCAGATTATCTCTGGCAATTGTTTTTAATGACTGTTCATGATCATTTTAATTTATGCTGATAGAAAACATCAAGTTAAATACACTTTTAAAACCTTGTCCTTTACAAAAATCAGTTTATAAATCTGCATCATAAAAATTAGTGTCAAGACCATCAAGATGGCCTTCATTTATTT
This sequence comes from Propithecus coquereli, assembly GCF_000956105.1. Classification (NCBI taxonomy): domain Eukaryota; kingdom Metazoa; phylum Chordata; class Mammalia; order Primates; family Indriidae; genus Propithecus; species Propithecus coquereli. The sequence goes on from NW_012136080.1 coordinate 2,300,542, forward strand.
ATATGGTTGTATATTAGTTGGTTTTCCCAGAGTTGGGATGGCAGATGTCCCACTTTTCTATGTAGTGTAATCAGGAAATAAATCCAAGCACTAAGCTGGAATCCCAAGATAGGTTAATAAGGCTGCATGATGGATTTTATTGGGATATGACCCTGGACCAATATACCAGTGTAGGTGTTAAAATACTGACAGCAAACCTTGGTGGGAATTTAACTGACCTCAGACGATAAACTTCGTTTGGAGATGTAAAAGGAAAAATGTTCATACATACATTATCAATGGGGTTGTGTGTATCACAGAAAAGAAAAAAATCCTTATTTATTACAACAAGGATTCACCAGATTGATACATACATAGACTATTCATCTTTTCCTATTAAAACATGTTGATTCAATATCAAGTGTTTTCAAGTTTATGCCTTTGTGGCCTGGGAAATTACCTTTTGGAACTTATGGCCTGCATAAGCAAAGTCAAATATGATATTACACACTTGTGTAGAGAAAATGATTATTAAAATAGTGGTTATACACTAACAAGTTTGTTGTAGGTAGACAGAATTATCAAAAACCCAGATGCTTATAAAAAAGTTTGCATTATTTAGAATCTCTTCCTTAGGAATTAAAGCAGTTGCTTTTCTGGAACTGTATTTTTCAGTACTGCTCAAAGCACCTCATCCAGATGAGTGTTTTAAAAAATATATATAAAAAGTCTACAATGAGACTTCGAACATCACATATTTCACCTTTTATGGGCTTTTTATCATGTATCCCTTCCTTAAAGTCCTTCAGAATAAAATAAAAATAAACTCTCACATTCCATTAGAAAAAAATAGAAACATTCATGGTCTGAAAATTTTCTGGATTCCCCCAAATCTTGCTACTCTGTGCAATTTCCTCACATACCAGTTTTGAGGAAACCCCTGGTCATCTATCATGGAATAGTCAGCTAAAAGACATGCCATAGAAAATTTACATTAATAGTAGTAAATAGATTAAAATCTATTCCATAAAATAAAAATGTTCTATGACTTCAATTTAAATACAGATCTGGAAAGCTAAAAGGAGGTTTTTTTGTTCGTTTCCAAAAGTGCTAATTATTACATTTACAAGTCTCTTCAATACATTATGTTCAATTGTTTGTAAAACTAAACCACCTTGCTTTAGGCACACTGCTTGAAGAGTTTCTAAGGAGCAAAGAGGGGAAAAATCACTTGTCAATTAATCCAGCTTCCTTAATTTTACTGAAGAAGAATTTCTCCAGGATATTGGCACATTTGTAGTATTCACTCTCAGGGGGGTTGTACTCTTTGCAATTGGTAAAGACTCGCTGTAAGTCTGCCATGAATAATTTCTTAGACACGTAGTACCTATTCTTGAGGCGTTCACTCATGGTTTTCAGATCTGCACAGAAAAAAAAATATTAGCCATCTTTGACTCCTTTTAAACACTAGCTGACAAAAGTGAGAATAGGAAAGAAATCTAGGTTGTTGGTTTGATTACATTTTTATCATCTCAATACCTTTCTTAGAGAGAAATTCTTATGATCAAGAACAGTTCTTAAATCTTATGTTCATTCTTTTGTGGGTTTTTTTTTTTTATGTAAAATCACAGCCATTTTAACAGTAAAGGGACTATTATTAGTCATCTGGTTCAATCCCCTATTCAGCACAAGGAAGCTAAGTAGATTAGCAACAATAAGTATGATGAACTGACTACTGTTAGCTATTCATTCAGAATTACACAGAAGAGGCTCTATCTACATGAAGTAGAGCAGGTGGAACATTTGTATTAAATCATTTAATTACTTAAATCAAAACAATCAGACTGAGTTTGTTTTGCTAAATTCACAGTTGGTTTGGTGTTATATAGATAAAACTAGAGAAACTGATCATAAATACACCTGCAAATACAGCAGTGACCCTGCATGTAAAATGGTTCAAATTAATTTTGCTTCATGCTCCATGGATGAAATAAGAATGATAAACTTTATCTTCTAAAGCAAGTAAGCCTTGTGAGACTATTGTAAAAAATATTTTCCCAATATATCTACCTGCTTTAAATTGTATTATTTTACAAGTGAAAACAGTATTTCATCTAAACTGATAAGACTACACCAGGAAGGGTTTCCGCAACCCTCACTGTTAGGACCAATTTAAAGGATTCCATGCAGATTAAAAGATGCTAACATTTTTCTATTTATGGATCCCCGGTTGTCTTTGAGTCTGGTTCTATTGTTAAAAGTTATAATTATATTAACTATGTATGGAAAAATGAGTCAAAAAGGCTAAAAACAAAAAACAAACAAAAAAAAACTCCTGAATACCAATACACCAAATTCCCACAGTTATCAAATTTTCCAGAGGGAAAGAAACTTACAACCAAATACATTGAGATTATCATTTAATAAGATAAGTAAATTTATGCACAACATCCCAAAATGGGAAGAAAGTCATTTGCATCAATAGCCTAAACCCACCATAAAATATCAAAGAAAAAAATGGAAAAGATCTGCTTCTGCCCATCTATTTTGATTAAAGCTTATCTCAGTTATAGTGTATGTTATCACATCTGTAAACCCAACTTTCAATTTTTTTTTCTTCTCTAATTGAACCAGTTTGGAGGGAGAGAAAAATCTAAAAGTGTTAGGGTACATTAAGACTCAGCAAATCCCCCACTGTCTCACCCAAGTGTGACTGAATGGATCAAGGTGTTCTCCCATTTAAGGAAGAAAGAACAATGAAATTGTGCCTCTCTAAGTAAAATTAGACATTTATATTTCTTCTACCTAAATGCCTACACCACTTAAGATATGCTGCCCAATATAATGTTAATAATGTTGTAGAAGGAAAAGACATGCAATCGAAAGAAAGGAAAGAAAGAAACAGAGAGAAATAAAGAAAGAAAGAAAAAGAAAGAAAGAAAGAAAGAAAGAAAGAAAGAAAGAAAGAAAGAAAGAAAGAAAGAAAAGAGAGAAAGAGAAGAGAAAGGAGAGGAAGGAAGGAAAGAAAGAAAAGAAAGGAAAGAAAGAAAGGAAGGAAGGAAGGAAGAGGAAAGAAAGAAAGAAAGGAAGAAAGAAAGAAAGAAAGAAAGAAAGGAGAGAAAGAGAGGAGAAAGAGAGGAAGGAAGGAAAGAAAGGAAAGAAAGAAAGGAAGGAAGAGAAAAGAAAGAAAGAAAGGAAGGGAGGGACGGGGAGAGAGGGAGGGAGGAAGGAAGGAAACAAGGAAGGAAGGAAAGTAAGGGGAGGTGGAATGAAACTTTACACAATAAGTTTGTCCAAAAGATTTTCAAAAATTTTTTTTAGGAGGAAAGGGGTAAGAAGAGATGGAGAAAACCTAAAATGTAGCAGAAACAAAGCAAGGATTATAGAAGTGTTTGGACCTTTCTGAATAATTATAACCAATTCTGAATACTTCCTTTCTGTATTTCCTTTTTATTCTAAAGCTACAGATAGCATCTTTCTTCCTCCAGCCTTCTTAGGTTTTTTCCTAAGACCAAACAATGTGGGTTAAACACTATTTTTAGTCACTAAAAAATAAAGTGACTAAATATTGATGGTGCCGAATATGGAGACACCATTAAATTATTCTATTTTCATTTCCCCTTCCCCCAACTTGGGAATTCTGGGTAAACAGGAAAACCCCACACAGCAATGCACAGGTGGTAAGAAGTCGCACTTGGGCCAGACTACACAGGCAACATCCAGTGTGTGACTCCCTAAGTGAAACAGGTTAGATCCCATCCATACGAGAGAAGAACAGAGAGAAGAGGGAAAGAAAAGCATATAGATGTATGTCTAGTTTAAGGAGTATAGGCTACTGAAATCATTACTACAGCTATATAAAACATTCATGTGAAAACTAATGCCATAGAAAACATCTGAAAATAGTTTTCAGTTATCGAAGAGCTGATGGATCCCTATCATTCTTCCTTTTCACATTTTAACACTTCCACAGTTCTCAGTACCTGCAACAGACTACAGGTAAAAAGAGAAGACTCTGGCTCTCTCCAAAAAATGGCCACATAACTTAAAAAGAAAACATCTCAGCTAGATGTGTGTCATCTGCACAATGCCAAACTGGTTTAATTTGGAGGCTCTCAACTGATGCAATTAATCATTCATTTTTAGCGTGGTGCAGGCAAAGCACAGCAGCAAATTCCACAATGTGACATTTCTGAAGATATCTTTTCTGTTTGTTTTTGGATGTGGGAGAAAGCTTAAAATAAAGACTGTATACAGTGACACTAACAGTATCCACTAAGAGCATGGAAAATCAAGAATTGCATTAAGTAGAATTTCTCCCTCTGAAAGTACAGCAGTCAAGCAACTTAATCTAATTCTTTCATATTACCTTCAAAAATTCCTAAAGAAAATAGCCATTTCTGAAAAACAGAATCGAAGAATATCAAGAGGACAGTTTGATGACTTTCCATTTGCAACCAAACAGAATATGAGCAAGGTTATGTCCAAAAAGCCAGCTTTCATATCTAGTGCTGTCTGCAGTTTCCCTGGACTGGACTTTCTGAGTGGTGTTGTTGAACATGTGTGGGTTCTAAAAGACAGCTGCAGGATGTCTCTCATGAACACAGCCACCCACTTCTCCTTTATCATTCTGCTCTGACATCGCTGTCCTCCACTGGTACACGGGATCCCACCACCCCTCATATACTTCCTACCCTACAACAGAGGAGTACCAATCAACCTCAGCAACCATTTGTCCCCCACACCGCCATCCAGAAAGTTTTAAATCTATACTTAGAAAATGTTAATGGCATTACCCATGGGGAACCTTATAACTTCATAATATCCCGGAGCTTCTGTTCTCTTCACAGGTTCCATGAAGGGCCAAGCGCTTTGATGGCTCTTGGGTAAAGAAAAAAGTAAGGTATCTAATATGGAAATTCCATGTGGGAAATCATTTCAAAATATTTGCATGAGGTGGATAAAGAGAATACCCACCTTCACCTGCTGGAGGATGCTCTTGAGCGTGCTGTAAAGCTGGTCAGGGTCTTTGGGCTCTTTACTTGAAAAGAGTAAACAACAAGGAGCAATGATTAGTTTTTTACCCTCTTGCCAGCTGATTACTATTCAGCTCATTCTTACAAAACTCCCAAACTGGAAACATTCCATAATTTTTTATAAACATCAAAGCCCACCAACTGTTGTTATTAGCGATTACAATTAGTTAGCCCTCTTTCTCTAAGTTGCTGGGAGGGGAAAAAAATCACTTCCATTAACATCCTCATGCCGATCACACTTACCTTTTTTCTTTTCCACTCGGTTTCCAGCCTGTCTCTCCTATACGTCAACAAAATTAAACACTGAATGAGAACTGCTTTTGGTCAAGAGAATAACACAGTCAATACTTATCAAAAACACAATAAATTACAATCATGCCTCAATAAAAGTCTATTTCTGGAAAGAGACTGAAATGAAGGTCATTTAGTTACTTCCTCATACAGCTAATAATACAAAGCAATTCCAAGAGAGCTAACACTTCCCTACGTGTTAGAGTATTTTAAGCAGGAACTCCAACTTTTCAGAGGAAAGCATAAAAAACAAATATATCCAGTACTGTGGGCATGTGTATTTTTTTTAACTATAAGTCGAATTTTTTGCTAATCACCATGTGCAAGAGTTAAGCTGTTATTTTAGGTTTGAACAAACTCTATCCTAGTCTCTATTTTCTCTAGCCAAAACCCTGCTTGGTTTAATGCAGCAGATAGAAAACACAGCCCGGAGTTCCATAGATCTGGATTTGATTTCCTACTCTTCTCCCTAAAGGACAACTTACTCTAAATAAGTTACTTAACATCTTGCCTCTCAGTTTATCAATCTATAAAACAGAACTCTAAAAAAATTTTTTTTTTGAGACAGAGTCTCACTGTGTTGCCCGGGCTAGAGTGCTGTGGCGTCAGCCTAGCTCACAGCAACCTCAAACTCCTGGGCTCAAGAGATCCTTCTGCCTCAGCCTCCTGAGTAGCTGGGACTACAAGCATGCGTCACCATGCCCAGCTAATTTTTTCTATATATTTTTAGTTGTCCGATTAATTTCTTTCTAATTTTAGTAGAGACGGAGTCTCGCTCTTGCTCAGGCTGGTTTCGAACTCTTGAGCTCAAACAATCCGGCCACCTCGGCCTCCCAGAGAGCTAGGATTACAGGCGTGAGCCACCACGCCAGGCCTGAACTCTAAAATTTAAGTGATATTATCCCTACTGAGATTAGTTGATGTATGTAAAAAAACATACATGAATGCCTGGAACAAGCAGGCATTCAATGATATGGTAGCTATTATGCCATTAATAGGGATTATATAGGGAAGTATTATAGGATTTCTAGATTTAGCAGTAAAAATAAGATCTGCTATAGAATAGGTGTAATGAAGTAATATATCTTGCCCAAATACAGTCTTCTTTTTTTTCTGGAGAATTTTAGTTTGTTTGATTTTGTTTTGTTTATAAAATCTTCAATATACTAGAAGAATCTGGATTTGAACTGAATAAAATGGCTGAATGGTATCCAATAGCTTTTGATCTACAAACACAACTACTTTGTATGGTTTAATCCAATACAACTCATCTCTAACATATAAACAAGAACCCTTAGGAAAACTACTGTAAAATAGGGAACTTGAAACAAATTATATGATTTCTGTCATATATGGCAAATAATCTTTTTTAGAAGTTGGGGTAAGCTAATTTAGCCAAGCATGGTGGCAGTGAGACATGGTGCAAACAGCAAGATGTCTGGAGATCGGAACTGGGCTGCTTCTAATTCTGACCATTACTAGCTATGTGTCATTTAACATTAAATGATGCCACCATTCTGAGATTCAATTTCCTCATATGTAAAAGTAGAATTCCCCTACTTTCAAGGTCACATATAAGTAGTGCCTAGCATTGTGTTACAAATGGCAGGCTCTTAATAAATGCCACAACAAGGAGGCATTTAAACTCTTTGGTTTATTTGAATTGGAAGGTAGAGAAAAAGACATAAAAGGAAAGTATTTGCTGCCTTCTTAAGAGACTAGAGATAATACAAACAGAGACAGGCCAGGCAATAAAGCTTTTTAAGTTACTGCACTCCGTAAATTGTTTCAAACATAAGGGATGGCATTAGTAAAAGATTTTGCTTTTAAAAGGTCTATACATACTAATTCCAGGAATGCTTTCTATAGGAATCTGTCGAACTCCATCTTTAAAACACGAAAGTCCAGGATAGACTTTTCGAATCTGGGCCTGTTTTCTTTCGATCAGCTTTTTAATTATCTGTAAAGCACAAGAAGAAAAAGTGTTCAGTGAAAAGAAGTCCATGTATGGATACAGTTCAAGTCAATCAACCTAACAAAACGTTTTCCTAACAAAATAAAGTATTTTTTATGAAACAAAATGAAAGAAAAGGGTGAATACTATTTAACAAGAAAGAAATGAAAACATTCTGTCATACCATGCCCATTTAGTGACATCCACACAACCATCTCTGAGTGACTTGTCCGTGCCACACAGAAAAGCCAATATTGAAAGAACACACTTGTCATCTTCGGAGTAAGAGTCAATTACTTTGCCCTGCTTCTCTGAGGATCTGCTGCCAGAATTACAGGAAGCGGCCCTGAGTATTCGCTGCCCAGTGAAGCCACAGAACCTCTTCGCATCCAGTAACGAGGAATTGTTCCCTTTAGACTGGAGGGTAGAAGAACAGGCCCCAGAAAGTCCCAAAAGCCTGGAATAGTTATAGCCTTACTGTTATTTAAACTTTCAAGGTTTTGAGTCCCAACCCATTCTGTTTGCATCAAAGAAGCAGCTCTAAATTTTTATCTGTTAAGGCCAACACAAACATGACATGAGCAGCTAGGGTGGATTTGGGAATATTGAGAGATGTCTTGTTTGTTTTGTAAAATAATTCCTAGTGTACTGAGGTAATTACTTCCAAGACAGTGTGGTTTTCCCTTAAATAGGAAAAAAAACTCAAAAACCACCATTCTGAAATTAACCATATCATAACCAAATTTTGAAAAAGAAAAAACAAAGCAGTAGAAGTCACTAGTTGAATTTACAAAGGAAAAGAAAAAATTCTAATTCCTATCTGCTTGATTTCAAACATATGGCTGGCAAATACTGCAGCAAGAATATGTAATTTTAATATGTAACAAAGAACTTCACAAAATGAATGGGACTAGTAAAAGTATATTCCCGGTAAATTTAGATCAGTGCTGTCCAATAAAAACATAATGTGAGCCACTCATGTAATTTAAATTTTCTAGTAGCCGTATATTAAAAAAGGTAAAACGTAACAGGTGAAATTGATGTTAATAGTATATTTTATTTAACCCATTATATCGAAAATATCATTGTAACATATAATAGGAAACAATTATAACATATTGAACATTCCTTTATTCAAACGAAGTCTGCAATATCAGAGGATTTTATACTTACAACAAGCCTCAACTTTTACAAGCCACGTATCAAGTACTCAGTAGCCACATGTGGCTAGTAGCTGCCTCTCTTTGGACACAGCTGATCTAAATGGATGCTTTCCATTTATAAGTCCCAAGGGCAATCTCTTAAATGGATACCTTCAGAAAATATATTGAGGACTAAGTTTCAATTTAAAATGTTTTCTCCTCTTTACCAAGGGACTTTCAAATGTAATGACCTACCAGGTGCCTTCCACACACCTCATGTAGCACCTTAAAGATTGTGAGCTCCTGAGAAATGACTGCTAATGGGAGTGGGAGGCTTCCTAACCTCTGTGTCTCCAAGGATCACTCTGGAGAAAAGAGACATTTTAATTGTCTCCCAACGTCTTATCTTCACCTTCCTAGATCATGTCTTCACTTTAACTCCCTACCAGGAACTCAAAATCAACAACTTCCAAATGAGAGTCAGTCCTCATCTTCCTCTCCTGAAGTCCCTATCTCAGTCCTATGAACTATTACTGTCAGCTTTATGGTCTCCCCAAAAAGAAAATTGGGGGGGCTTCTTTGGGGGAGGGCTTCCCCATCTCTAATACATCATCAAGTCTTAACATGCCTCCTTACAGAAAAAGAGCATCGATTTTCCCCATCCTAACTTGGGCTCCCCCAAACCCAGTCTCTGGTAGATTCACATGTGGATTAAGATTTAAGAATTACCCAACCCCAGCCTATCTACACACACATGCACGCGCACACACAGAGGCACATATACCCCCAATTCTGCCTGCTTGTAGCCTATTCACACTGCAAATAGTGCCTTTCATCACTCACATACCTGTGAGTCTACCTAATCATTGCCCATGAATCTGCTTACATTGGACCCTGAGCCTTTGCTCATGCTGATTCCATTACCAGGCTATCCAGTTCAAAACAAATCTCCCACAAAGCCATCTCAGATGACACTAGGCCCTTACAGATCCATCCTTCCCTTGGAGTCAACACACACAAAGTAGCACTTAACTCTCAACTCTCCCATCCCCCTGTTCAACTATACTAGTTTTCTCTCTCCATCTCCACTAATGATAACTACAACTTATTCTGCTCTTGGATGCTTTTAGAGGCTAGGAAAGTCCTCACTATATTTACCATTTGTTTGCTGCCACCACTAGCGGGAAAGGTTTTTCACCGTTGGAATGAATGATACTTGTAAAAATCATTTGGGTTCTGTGGAAGCAGATACTACATGAATCCAAATATAGTATTTTATTATAATGACTTCAGATTTCTTTTTTAAAAAACTACATTTAGGTGGATAGCGCATTGGACTTCTAAAAGAATGAGGCTAACAGCTCCAAACCTCCATCAGCCATTCCACGGCATGTGTGAAAGAAGGGTGGAGGAAGAGAGGGATGGGGGAGAGAGGGAGAAGGGATCCCAGAGGACAGGAGAAAAAAAGGAGGAGGAGGGAACACTGGCTTCTAAAAAGTTGACTGCTTTGTTAGCCATCTAAAATAGCTCTGTGCTTCTGGCTTTCACCCTTAGGTTTGAAGGGCCAACAGATCTGTACACAATGTGAATCTGCAGAGTCTGCCAAGGGAATCCTGCACTCAGCTAACAGTGTGGGGATGAATTGGTGCTGCTGCGGGCGGAGTGGGGGGTGAGGAAAGAGCAGCTGACAGCACGGTGATGGCTTTAGCTGGCCAGCAGCCTCTGATGCGGAACAATGTGCCGCTGAATCCAGACCTGCTCATTAAGCCCCAAAGAGAACAATGAGGAAAGCCAGCTCTTCAGAGAGAGCCAGGGAGAGAGAGGAGCCTGCTGTGCTTGATTAACTCTTCCAAGTGCCCTATTTGGAATTCTCTCTTAGCCTGACATCTTTGAACAAGGAGCACCAAAAGTTGTTTTTCTTTTCTAATTTAAAAAAAAAAAAAAAAGGCTTTGCTCACTTCCACGGGAAGCGTAAGAACAAGTCTGAGTCACTTTAAGTAAAAGGAAAATACTTAATGAGTAACTACTATGCACCAGACACTGTGTGAGGAGCTTCATGGCTGTTATGTCAGTAATGCCTGGCAAAAAAACTAAGAACTGAGACTGAGGATGTTAGCAGAAACCAGAAAACAAAGAAGGGTTTAAGACAGATGTCTTCTTTAGTTATTTCTTAGAGAAAAGTGCACTAGAATTAATAACAAAGCAACAAGTGGAATCGATGTGGGACGACACAGCTGCAAACTCCCAGTTTTCTGAACCCCAACAAACTGGGGACGGCAAGGAGAGGCTCCCGGGCTTAACACACAAGGTTCATTTGTTTAATAAATGGCCTTTGTGTATTCCCCAATTATACTCTTTTTATGGTTTTCTTTTTTCTGCCTTAGAGAAAATTAAAATTACTATGTAGTCAAATCAATCAATCTTTCCCCTTTACTACCTCTCTTTTAGTTTGTATGTGTAAAAGATGTCACCCAAATATCAGACAACAAATCACTAACCCTGGAAGGATAAGCCTTCAGAACTTGCAATGTAAAAGGAGAAATTAATACACATTAGGATACATCTCTATGTAAGATGAATGACTGGAATTCAAATAGGTAGATCAAATCAGTGCTAGATAAGTTCAAAGGAGAAAACAGAACACAAGCTAAAATGGTTTGATTTGCATGTGTGTTGGGAAAAAAAGAGTGGGAAATGGACAAAGACAGCAAGCAAGAGGATTAAGGTATCAGGGATTGCCTTTGGAGACCAGTATTTAATAGAAAAACACATTTGCAGTATTTGGAGATGAAAGTAAAGAGATAAGACTGGGAAGGATAATTGAGGCCAGGATGTAAAAGGCCTTGAAGGTGAAGTTAAAATATGTCACCTTCTTTTACACATTTTATATTTTATACCAATTTAACAGGTACTGACCCTCTCAGGAGTGGAGACCTAGGAAGCAGGATACCTTTAAATAAGAAATCTAGATAAACCATACTGAACTAAGATTATGATATCTAGTAGATCCATACACATAGAATCCAATGAAATTCAACCCACCCCAACTAAGACTGGCCTGTACAGAAGGAATACAAATCAACCACTTGCTTACCTCCTTCTGCTTTTTAATGATGACAGAAAATTCAGTGTATGGGATCCGTGGGTTTAGCTCACATCCCATTAAAGTGGCTCCTTCATAATCCTTGATATAGCCAACATATTTGGTTTTAGGTATTTTAATTTCTTTGGAGAAACCCTGCAACGCAAATAAATTGATTCATATGGGCATCAAGTATGAAATATCTATTGCATGCTAACTACATGCCAGGTACTGTGCAAAGAATCAAGACATGCTTCTTTAAAGCTCTCACTGTACTATCCTGAAGAGGATTCACTCGAAGTTCAAAATGTCAGAAATTAAACTTGCAAATAAGAAGCAAGACAACAGAAAAACATTGACTGGAATAAAACACAAATAATATTGAAAAGTTTGAAACAGGAACAGATACTAAGTAAAAGTTAGGTTTCATTTTGCATTAGTTACAAAATAAATATGCTGATGCAAATTTCTCCCAATGTGGTGAGGGAGTCCCCAGAATTCTCAACAAATTAATAACTAACATTGATCCAATTCTGAAAGAAAAATAAAGCAGTCAGAACCTTGATGCTGAGGAAATGAAATAGTTTCTTTGCAGGCAAAAAATCTTCCAGACCGTCACTATCCATGTTTGTTGCAATAACATTAATGCTTTGCAATATACTCATTTACACACTTTAAGCAGTAATAGCAGAGTGCTACAGGGTATATATTCAAACTTATAAATAATATATTGATAATACAAACATAATTTTCCTAAAGATGTCTATTTCACTTATTTGCAGAAAATTACTTGGTTTTCAGAACGATCACCAGCAGTTTCCTGCCTCATCTTTCAACAAATATTTATTTCCCAAGTAATCATTGCCATCATCCTCCAAGATGACTACAGACAAGTCATTTAAGAACCGTGCCTGAGATCTTATGCTTTGCAATGTGATTATAGCCTAGAAAAGCTGATAGTCAAGCCCTTGATAAAACAATCCCATTGACTTCTCTCAGGTGAATTTTATCATAAAAGTCACAAACACATCT
>NW_012136080.1:2324935-2326590 GCF_000956105.1 Propithecus coquereli
CACAGGAATTTGTATATAAGCTTGATATTCCAAAATAACTCAATACAAATTTTAAAGTTCCATTTAGCCAAAAAAAAACTTTTTTTGAGATAGCGTCTCACTCTGTCACCCCGGCTAGAATGCAGTGGCATAATCGTAGCTCACTGCAACCTCAAACTCCTGGCCTCAAGCAATCCTTCTGCCCCAGCCTCCTGAGTATCTGGGACTACAAGCGCATGCCACCATGCCCAGCTAATTTTTCTATTTTTTTAGAGATGGGGGTCTCGTTTTTGCTCAGGCTGGTGGTCTCAAACACCTGACCTCAAGCCATCCTCCGACCTTGGCCTCCCAAGAGTGCTAGGACTACAGGCATGAGCCACTGCACCTGGCCCAAATTTTTTAATACAGTAAATAAACATTTAAAATTTGTACTTATGAATTTGCTGTTTTCACAAATATGTGCTACTGCCACTGGGAGCCATTCAGTTTTCCTCCATGTTGGAGCAGTGTTCCATGTTATCTAGCGTGGATGAGTTGGCAAAGCCCAGTAATCTTTATCTCAGACTACACGCTTGTGAAAATGTAAGCATCTAGGGCAATACCATGTCTCAGGAGTCGTTTATTAATCACTAAATAATGAAAGGACAACGAAAAGGCCAGGAAATTAATGGAAGAATGGTTTCTCCCATTCCTATTTCTACTAACATTAGTAGAAATAACATTATTAGTAGAAATAACATTATTGTGTGTGCATGCGTTTGTGTGTGCATGCGTGTTTATACTTCCATCAAACTCATCCACTCTGTTTAGTTTTGCAAGTCTAACCCTCATTTTCTAAAACTACAATTTCAAGTCACAAGAAGTGATTTTTTTTTCTAGTTCTTCCTACTGAGTTTGTAATGTTTGGCCACCTTCCTTCAAGTCTTTAGAAAATTATATGTCTTGGGGGAAAAAAAATAAATTGCTCTCTGGGCAATAAGACAAAGTATCCAATTCATATTAAATACCTTCAGTTTCCCTCTGGTATCCCTAAAAGTGTCCAAGTCAACCTTAATCCACCTTTCCAAACACGGTGCTTGGTGTAGCTATCTTTGAAAACAAAAATTATGCAGTCTTTTTCTAAAATTACAAGCCAAGGATATATTTTTCAGGTCTTCTACCTATGAAAAACCAAACAAAACTTTCCTTTAAGTAAGTTCCTAAACTTTGAACATTTGGAAACACCTGGACATTTGGGCATTTCTTACTTTGGCTGAGGAGAAAAATGATAAACACAGCAATAGCACCATCTAAAGACATATTGTCAGAATTCCTTGAAAATGAGCCAGAGATCAATTTCAGGCAAATCTGTGTCTTCACCTTCCCCAGTCAGAATAATGAAAGGATGACTGCTGTATTTCATTTGCCCTTTGATGCTTAGTGCTAGGGGTCAAAGACAAAACGCTCAGTTTGTGCTTGTTGAGAAGAAATACATCACAGCTGCTACAATTATCACTGTGTCCAGAGAGTAAAGCTGTTAATGAAAGCAAAAGTATCAACAGCACTGGCTACAGACCTGGAGCCGAGAATGATTACTTCCAGTGACTTATTTTTGGTTTTTGTTAATGGCACTGCTTCTTTGAAGATGAAGGAGTCAACTATATCCTTAGACCTGCACTGTGCAATAGAGGCGCCAC
>NW_012136080.1:2326640-2328750 GCF_000956105.1 Propithecus coquereli
TATGTGCCAGTTATACTCTCTAATTCAGTCTGAAATTTATTTCTGGTGAAAGGCTTACAAAATAAATGTTTGTCCTTCTGGTAAGCAGGAAACACTAGGGGGAAAAAACTATTTGGATGAAGGCTACCTGAGTGCATATGAAGAAAAGGAATGACAAAATAGTGTTGCACAGTGGAAAACTGACCTGTTTCTTGAAGTATCCAATTGCATATTCATCTGCATATGTGAGGAAGTTCAGGATGTCATGTTTTATGTGATATTCTTTCAAATGATTCATCAGGTGTGTTCCATAGCCCTGTGTGGAAGTTGGTATAATGACAAATATATTAGATTCTGGAGAAAAGAAATCCCTGCAAATTCACAAGGAAATGCTGGCAAATTTAGGAGTTTATATTTTGATATATTTTACTAACCAAGGCCTTTCCTTTTCTAATGGAAATATAACATTAATACCCTTTCTTGCATTTCTGAACTTTGACATTTAGCTATAAAACCAAAAAGTTCAAAATCCTTGATTTGAGATAATTCATCATTTGAAAATGCAAGTTTCCAGTTCTTTGAAAATAGCATACCAGGGCTACAAGCTGCTAGTTCAATCCTAAAGATCATTTGCTGAATATTATTATAGAAGTTTTTCGAGTAAATGTTGATTATGAATTTCTGCTTATCTTTAAAGTATTTGAGAACCTGAGGTGAAAAGAGCTACGTAAATGAAAAGTGCTAATCTTCACTAGCATATTTACTAATCCAACTGCTTGCTGTATACCACAAATCAGCAATGCTTCTAAAGAACTGTATCATCACACACATAGGCTTTTCAACTTAATCTTATCACACCTTTCCAAGCAAGGTCTCAGAAGCTCAGAATCTCTGAGTTAGCTGGAGACATTAGGACGTAACTAAAGACAGTGAATAATGTTGAATAAACTAGTGATTGAAATACAAAAAAAATATATATGCAAGGACCAGTTTTTCCAAGTGACATACAAAGCTTAGAAAGAATCTAGAAATTTAAGGTGATTTCATCTCCTTAGAAAGAGATGAATGTAAATCCAAGCATCCAGATACAAATATCTTCACATATATATTTCTAGAATTTGGTGACACATTTTTCTAAAGAACTCAGACGTGTTCACAGGTATGATCTCATGGAATCATAGTACCTCAAGGGCAGAACGATCTTTGGAAGTCATTTAGCCTAACTCCCTATCCCATGTGAAGCTAGAAGTCTTTTACCCTCTATTATGAAAAGGTAATTTGCTAGAAAACCTCCCACGTAGGGTGATCACTTAGTTCTGAGATAGACCAATTCATTTTTAGGCATTATATGGTTGAGAAGTTCTTCCTAATGTTCACCCAAGATCTGGCCCCTTGTTATTTCTCATTGAACTTCAGTTCTACTTCTAGAGTTAGAAAGACTCATTCCTGCTATTAACAGCTCTTGAAAATTATACTCTCTCACTCATGCCCACCCTATCTCCCAAGTCCCAACCCAAGCCTTATCAAGGCTACAGTCATTTCTCATATGGCATGATCTGAAGACCCCTTAACCACCTAATCCCTTTTTTCACGACTTTCTCCAATATAACGATGCTGCTCTAAATCACAATAATTAGAAGATGGTCTGTCCAGTAAAAAGAACAGCAGTATCATCATCTCCCTCTTCTGGAAACTGTTCTTCCATTGATGTTACCCAAGGACATTTTAGCTTCTCCCAAACATACCACAATACTGAAACACTATGAATTTGAATAAAACTTGGATAAAAAGACAAATGAAATCTCTTCCTCCTTGAGGAAATGATAAGAAAATGGGGAAGATAAACATATAAACAATCACTGTATAGAGCTGTACTATTCAATATGGTAGCCACTTGCCTCCATGGCTATTGAGCAATTGAAATGTGACTAGTCCAAATTGAGGTGTGCTATAATTATAAAATACACACCAGGGAAAAAAATTCTCATTATTAACATTTTGTACTTACTACATGTTGATATGACAATATTTCAGACATATTAGGCTAAATTAATAACAAAATTAATTTCACGTTTCTTTTTACTTGTTTAAATATAGCTACCAGAAATTTTTAAATTACACATGTGACTTG
>NW_012136080.1:2329654-2331533 GCF_000956105.1 Propithecus coquereli
GTGGAAAGAATACATAAATATCTTCTATGTGATCAATACAAAAAAAGAGAGAGAGCCTAAAAGAAAAATTGCCAAACAATAGAAACAAGAA
The DNA here is from genome assembly GCF_000956105.1 of Propithecus coquereli. Lineage (NCBI taxonomy): Eukaryota > Metazoa > Chordata > Mammalia > Primates > Indriidae > Propithecus > Propithecus coquereli. The sequence continues at coordinate 2,329,746 of NW_012136080.1, forward strand.
TAAATATTACCAATAAATATAAAAAATATTTTCGGCCTCAATAGTAATCAGTGCATTCTACCATACAATGAAATATTTCATTCAGCTGCATGCAAATATCTTTATAGTTGATGGTACCCAGTGTCAGCAAGAGTAGGGAGAAATGATACTCTCCAACACCACTGATGAAAATGTAAATTGGCAGACCAATTGAGAGGGCAATCTGGAAATAAATTTTTAAACTTAGACTGGTCATATTCATTCATACAGCAATTCTGCTTCTCAGTGTCCAGAAAAATATTTCCAAACAGAGCACTGTTGGTAATAGAAAAGTACTGGAAATAAGCATATATGTCCTCAATAGGGAAATGATTGCATGAATTATGGTGCAACCACATTATGAAATACTGCATAAAAAGAGTAAAGTAGCTGTATATCAACATTAATAGAAATTCCTGCAATGGTAAAAATGTTCTTTATCTATGCTATCCAATATGGCAACAATCAGTCACATGTGGCTATTGTGTACTTGATTAACTGAGGGACTAAATTTTAAATTTTATTTAATCTAAATATAAATTTATAAATTTAAATAACCACATATATGCACTAAAGTTGAACAATCTCTAAGACTTTTTTTTTAAAGAAGTAGGGCAATGCACACAATAAGAATTTATTTAAACAACAGGAAACAGTAACAAAATACAGTTGCCTCTTCAGTATAGGTATATTCCAAAGTATGTAATTCTTTTTCTTTCTTTTTTTCCCCCTCTTTCTTTGCTAGGACCCTTACATGTTTAAGACAAATCCTATGTACGTAATTCAACAGAGAAGCACCTGGAAGGACAAATACCAGGCTGACCAAAATAGTGAGATGGCAGGGGTAAGAGAGAATGGGATTTTTGCTTTATCTGAAAATCTATCTGTGTATGTCTTATGTAATTAAAAATTATTTTCTTAAGAGACGGGGCCTCACTATGTTACTCAGGCCAGTCTCAAGCTCCTGAGCTCAAGCAATCCTTCTGCCTCAGCCTCCCAAGTAGCTGGGACTACAGGCATCTTTGTTTTTAAAGAAAACTTTTTAAAAGCTGGAGGAAAGGGAAGGGTTGGGTAGTTGGAAAGAACTGCATGTGCATAAGAAAAATATGTCTAGATTAGAAATTACTAAGAAATGTGTCTTTTGAGGAAATTCACTTTAACACAGGATGCAAGAGACCTAGGATTTTGTTGTCTGCACCATCGTTGTAAGGAATTAACAGAACTATAAATTTTCTCCCCTTCACCCACAATCCAATTCATTTTACTCAAGAAGAAAAATGATGGTTCTTCAGTAAATAGCTTTTCCAAACCTGCATAAGATCTTTTTCATCAGTGGTCATTAATTTGCCATCTCTCCAAAGAAATTTTCCAGATTCCAAGTTGTGTGTGGAGTAGGTGCTGTGTCTTTTAACTTGACCCTCCTTTGTATCTAGTATTGTGACCAGCAGTAATGGTAGCTTAAGTACTTCCTTGGTTAGAGAGGCATTAATAACATAACTCTATTATTAATATAAGCAAATGTTTAGATTTTAACCCTAGAATTATTTCCCTTGTTTACATGCCTTTATTTTTAACTGCCACTAAAAGTATTCTTTTCCAAATCTATCTCGTAACCAGTATTTTTTAAAATACTTGTTATGGCAAACAAATATTAGCTATATAATTTTAAAGTTGTATATAATATTAAACCTACATAGTTTTTAGATGACAATATATTTTAAAATCAGGGGAAGACCTTCAAGTAAAGTCTCAAATGCTGTCTGATACATG
>NW_012136080.1:2344075-2346262 GCF_000956105.1 Propithecus coquereli
AGAAAGAAAATTAGCTGGACAACATTCCAGTTCTCTGAAGAACTGAAGGGGAATTATCCTCAATATCACAAAATATCACAAAATAAACCCCTATGGAAACAAGACAAATTAAAAATTGATACTTTAATCTAGCAGAACCACACTTAAAAAATTGTTTTAAATGTTGTAAAATAATCTCCAAGCCATTTGTTCATTTCCTGGAAGCTGTCAAAAATGTCTTAAACCACCCTTCCCCTGGATGCAATGCAAAAGCAGTACTTTTACCAAAAATGCTGTACTTGAATCTAATCATTAGTAAACAATGAACAAATCCAAATAGAGGGATGCTATGCAAAACTAATAGCATAATAGTCTTGCAAAAGATCAAAAAAGGACTGGGAAATTGTTTTAGATTAAAGGAGACTAAAGAGATGAAGAGATAAGAACTAAACATAATGCACAATCCCTAACTGATCCTTCAATGATAGGAATAAATGTTATAAAATTCATAATTTAGATATACGGGGAATTTGCACACGGGTTGTATATTAGGCTAGGGGTCTGCAAACTTTTCAGTAAAGGGCCAGATAACATTTTATGCTTTGCCAGTCACACATGCCGTGTCAATTATACAAATCTACTGTTGCAGGGCAAAGGTAGCCACAGACAATATGTTTTAATAAAACTTATTTATAAAAACAGCCAGTGAACTAGATTTGGCTTACAGGCTTTAGTTTGCCAACCCTATATTAGAAAATACTGTAACCATGCTAAATTTTCTAAAAGTGATAACTGAATTGTGGTTATGTGAGAGAATAGCCTTATTCTTATCAGATATAATACATGCAAAAACAGGAGTGAAATGTTATGACATGTGCTTTTTAACTCTGAAATGGTTCCAAATGACTCATAGGAGAGAGAGAGAGAGAGAGAGAGAGAGAGACAGAGGGAGGGAGACAAGAAGGAGAGAAACAGGAAAAGCAAATGTGGCATTAATGTTAACTGCTGAATCTAAGTGAAGAGTCTATAGATTTTTATCATAGAATTTTTGCAACATTTATAAGGGTTTGAAATTTTTCAAGATAAAAAGCTGAGGGAAGCCAGATGCAGTGGCGTGTAATTCCAGCTACTTGGGAGGCTGAGGTGGGAAGACTGCTTGAGCCCAGGAGTTCAAGATCAACTTGGGCAACATAGACCCCATCTCAAAAACAAAAACAAAAAAAGTTGGGGGGATGCCTTCAACTGTGTAAGATTATGAGTATGTGGCCCCGTGATGTGACTCTCATCAAGGGCAATTACTTCTTGATCAGTTGTTCCTACTACCAGGTTAAATGCAAACCAGGAAACATATCGTGCTAACTCTCAGCATTACCATCCCCATTTCTGAAAGCCGGAGTGGCCGGGAGAGCAGACAGGACCTACCAGCTGGCTGCCCAAGTTTACCCTGCTAACCTCTGGTCCGAGCATCGCTGCAGGGTCCGTGATGGTGGACATGACCTCATTGATTAATTCCATTGGAATATCCCCCATAACTCGGGGTTTCTTGGCCTCCTCTAAAACATGAGAATCATTCATTTTCCTCTTTTCTCCTGTGAGGATCAAAATAAAAAGCAAACGATGGGTGGTTTAAAACACAAAAGAGGTAACACATACCAACTAATCCAACTAATTTTCTAATAGCATTGATGGGTATGGAGATCAACTCTCCCTTTACCAAGGGAAGAGGCGGCAGTGGAAAGTGGGAAAGAGAAGGTAGGTGGTCACAATAACTGCCAACCCCAGATCTATAGAAAATATTTTCTATTTTCTATGATAATTTTTTAGCTTGATACGTGAATTAAGGTACATTTCTCTTCATTTGCAAATGCAAGGGATGATTCTAGTTATTGTTGGTTAGTAATCTCTAATATAGTCCCTTTGAGGTCAGAGAACATAGTCTCTATGATACTAATACTAAAACATCAAAATTTTTTGAAACTTGCTTTATGGCCTAAAATAAGATCAATTTTTTGTAAATGTGCAGTGTCTTCTTGGAAAGAATGTGTATTTTCCAATTTTGATCTCTACACATCCATTAGCTCAAGTTTATTGATCATGTTTTATGGGCTTCTAGATACTTACTGGTATTTTTGTCTGATTGATCTATGAATTACTCAGAGAAGTTTGTCTAAACCTTCAACTGTTAGCTGATTTATTTCTCCTTGTAGT
>NW_012136080.1:2346312-2348020 GCF_000956105.1 Propithecus coquereli
CATCTCTACTGAAAATAGAAAAAATTAGCCAGGCGTGGTGGTGGGCACCTGTAGTCCCAGCTACTCGGGAGGCCAAGGCAGAAGGGTCGCTTGAGTCTCACTCTGTTGCCCGGGCTAGAGTGAGTGCCATGGCGTCAGCCCAGCTCACAGCAACCTCAAACTCCTGGGCTCAAGCAATCCTACTGCCTTAGCCTCCCAAGTAGAAGGGACTACAGGCATGCGCCACCATGCCCGGCTATAAAGCTTCATTTTAATTAACAAGAAAATTTATAAATTGTTGAAAAATTAATCTGAGTGCTTTCAGACCTGAAAATTAGGGTGATGTAGCTCTGTATCCAGAGTGACAGGAGGCAGCAGGATTTGCTGGGTGACTGTAGCTGACTTTCACTATCTAAGTAGTTCCTCTTTCATTTAAAAATGAAATAAGGAAGAAGGAAGAGCAAAGAACCACTTACGGGTCAAAGACAAGCCGTGTGATGTACTCCTTTGGCATTCGAGGCAGCTGATGGGAGAACACGTTCTGTAGGCCGACCAGCCACATCAGGATCTTCTTGTTTGGTTTCTGGTTCAAGGAATTGCCGACCACGTGAAATTCGATTACACCCCTGCGCTCTTCCAGCCTTGCCGCCTCATCCCTGGCTGAATGTGCTGACAGCAAACTGGTCTGGGATGCAGAAGACAGGAAAAAATTACACAGGGTTATTCACTTAAGACAGTGGGGATGGGACACATCAAAGCTTCTCGTCTTTGTTCTACTGAGATACACATTTGTGGATTTTCAGGGTCCTAAACACACACACACATTATGAAGACAAAATACAAAAGGCAGGTAAAGCATTTTGAAAAATCAAAGTATTACATGTGTACATGAATGATATCCGGTATGGACTGGGGGTCAGCAAACTTTTCTGTGAGGGGCCAGATAGAAAATGTTTTAGACATTGTGAGCCAAAAGGTCTCTATCACAACTACTCCACTGCTATTACAATGCAAAAGCAGCTCAGCTATAAACAGTATGCTAAAGAATGGGTTAGGCAGCGTTCCAATAAAACTTTATTTAAAAACAAAAAACAGAGCAGATCAGATTTGGCCTGTGGGCTACAGATTGCCAGGCCCTGGTTTAGAGAAATCCCATCCAACAGAGCTTTAAAGACCCTTGGGAATGACAGACCTAAATTCTCATTACAGGCCCAACAGTGGCAGTCACATTTACATTCTTAACACCTCTTTTGGAGGACAGTTTGCTTTCCAGAGGAATATCTGTTGATCCACGTACAACCACAGCTGGCAGCACAACCTCGTGCCAGCACTTTAGGCTCCCCATCCTACTGAATCCACCCCGTGGTATGCAGGTAAATGCTCAATGAACAGCTCTCCAGGGAAGAAAAGCCCTAACTGATAGCACTTGCTCATTTCATTAGCCTGCAGCTGGCTGTCCAGGTGACCAGGTGCCACTGCGGTCAATTTCAAGCTACCAACATATTTAACAACCAGCTCACAAAATTTCCAAAAATTTAACAATTTTACTGTACATGCCAATACAAGCCAGGGCCGGCACACAACTAAATCCACCCAACAAATTTTGAAATGTATGGTTGCAGCCTCGTTTTACATTTGAAAAAACTAAACTCATTTTAATCTGTGAAGTTACTAAATCCCTAAAAACCTAGTCTGAAGCCCCAACAGACTGGATATCTAGAAGGAAAGG
>NW_012136080.1:2351231-2352394 GCF_000956105.1 Propithecus coquereli
TTTGTTGAGTTCTTATTTTTATACCTCTTTTGCTGCTGCTGTTGTTGTTGTTGTTGGATATAAGTGAGAATATATTCAGACATTTGACCAATAAGTTTTCAAATTCCCTGATTCCTCAAGAGTAATGCTGCAAACTACTTATTTCATAGCCGAGGTTTGTACCATATATCCCCTAAACCTGAAACACTGCTAATAGTGTTATAATATTAATAAGAAAGCATTTGAGGCTGCATCCAAGCTCACTGGCAAAGAGTTTCTGGATTGATCCGTGATGTCGCCCTTGAAGTGGAAGGGAAAATGGTGGCACATGCTAAATATTTGGTACTTCATATGAGGTCTTCTTTCCCTCTTTCATGGCACTTCTTTTATTTAAAACTTTGGTCATATTCAAGATTTGTTTAATGTCAAGTCTGCGGGCAGAAATGCAATCTTCAAAACATTCTATAACTGTGAAACGTTTCTAGATTAAGAGATGTAAATGTTTATATTACATTAACGGTAAGATTCTGGTATCCACATTCTTTGCCATGTGACTTTGCAGTTATTCCTACAAAAGAAATAGACTACATTTCTCCACTTCTCAACCTCCTGACTCTCAGTTCAACCATGTGACTTGTTTTGGATGATAGAATGAGGCAGAAGCGTAGTTTGCCAGTTCTGAGCCTAAGCTGCAAGAGACTGTGTATTTGTGCTTGCTCTCTAGTGCTTCTGCCATCATCACAATAAGGACATGTTCTGGGTAGCCCAGGGGTCCTAGGACGATGATGAGGAATATGTGAAGCAGAGTTGCTTCAGCTTAAGTGCTCTTGCCAAGCCAAGCCCAGAAGAGAAGCACCAGTCAATGGGTAGACTCATGAGCAAGCCCAGCTGAGACTTAGTGAGATGAGTTGAGATGAGTCAACTACCAGGTAACATGCTAAATGAATGAGCTATCAGGATAAGTTATTGTAGTTTTAAGACTGCTTTTTTGCCAGGAGTGGTAGCCCACGCCTATAATCCTAGCACTCTGGGAGGCCAAGGCAGGAGGATCGTTGAGCTCAGGAGTTCGAGATCAGCCTGAGCAAGAGTGAGACCCCGTCTCTACTAAAAACAGCAAAAAATTAGCCGGGCATGGTGGCATGCACCTGTAGTCCCAGCTACTCGGCAGGCTGAGGCAGGAGGAT
>NW_012136080.1:2356664-2357944 GCF_000956105.1 Propithecus coquereli
AAAAAAAAAAAAAAAAAAATCACCTCCTCAAATGCATTATGCTGAGCTAAAGTCATCAGACTCGAAAAGTTATATACTATATGATTCCACTCATATGACATTGTGAAAAAGGCAAAACTATAGGAACAAAAAACAGATCGGTGGTTGCCAGGGCTGGGAAGAGGGCAATGAATGACCTGCAAAGAGGCACAGGGAATTCGTCTGGAGTAACACGATTGTCCTATATTTTGATGGCAGCAATGGGTACCCAAGTGTGTTTGTCAGAACTCACAGTACAACAAAAAGGGTGAATTTTACTGTATGTAAATTATACCTTGATTTTCTTTTTTAAAACAAGAATAAAATTTCCTTTGCAGGAGGCAATACTCACAAGCCCCCATGTTACACCTTGAGTTAGAGCTCTTCAAAACACTCTTCACATCAAAATTCTGGATTCTTCTTTTCCCACAGCCAAATATAAATTGCTACTTTGGCATTTCCTGCCAGACTTCTCTATCAAGTCTTCCTAGTGTCAAAGGCAGGATCGCTGTGACTCCAGAAAACATCTGTCTTCCTTCCTCACGAAATGCCAACTGACGCCACTAGCTGAGTCGAGCAATGGCAAAAATGCCCTGGCCGCCCTGGGAAGTATTTCACATCCTGAAGACTCAGGACTGCGCTCTTCCCCTCACTACCCCACCATTATCCCTGGTGCTAATCTGATGTACAGACATCAAAGATTAAGAGGCCAGCCTCAGACTTGAATCCTGGGCACATCCAGCCATTGACAGAGACTATAGGAATCTGTAAAGAGAGCCAGAATTTGACTACAGAGCTGAGCTGCCTGGCATTTTACACCTCCCATTAAACTGCAGTGTGCCAGCTAAGCAAATTCTAGTTTTTGTTTCGTTTTGTTTTGTTTTCAACATTTGGTTTGCACCTGCACTCCTCATTAATAGAGACACAGTTACAAGATTTTGGTATACATCTGTTTTCTCCTCATTAATAGGGATGCAGATGCAAGATTTGCCAATGTGTTTGCTTTTTTGCTGGCTCCAGTCTTTAATTTCCTGATGAAAAACATAAATAAATACAGAGTGAGCTACAACTTAACACTTCAGGTTGGCCTTCCTGGCGGTTCCCTGATTTATGGAAAAAGAAACTTACCTGTTTGGATTCCTAACTGGCTGGTTCTGGAAGAGGCTGAGAGAAAATCCTGATCCCAGATGGGAGAGTTTTGACTATAAACTTCTTCTTCTAACATGGACAGAAACCTAGACACAAGAATAAAAGTAATAGTA
>NW_012136080.1:2357994-2360345 GCF_000956105.1 Propithecus coquereli
ACAAGCGGCAAAAACAGAAGACAGCCTACAGATTAGGTAACAGTACTATAACAAGTGAAATTTGCTGACTGATAACCATACTGTTTTTTTCCTCAGCAAATCTCTTTTTCAGAATATACTGTTTCTATGTAAAAGAGTGTCCCCATTCTTGGGAGAAGCCAATTGACATTAGCAAAGGGGTCTGATGTTTATAACTTGCAACTAATTTAGGGGGAAAATATATAATTTAGAGGGGAAAATATACATATATATATATAAAGAGAGAGAGAGGAAGAGGGGGTAGGGAGGGGGTATTGATAAAAACAAATATGGCAAAATGTTAACAATTGGTTTACACAGGATTTCTTTGTCCTATTTTTATAACTTTTCTGTACATTTGAGAATATTTCCAAACAAAAAGTTTTTGTTTTTTTTTAGAAAAGACCATTGTACAAAGTAGGATGCTGCTTTGCTAGTTGTGTTGCTGTTTGTACCTGATGAGGTGACAGGTAATGAGGAATACAGACTTTCTCAGTAACACTAGTCACATAAAGGACACAGCGTGGCAGGACACACATATGTCCACAGAGAACATTCATCTAAATTTCAATGCAGCCACAGTTGTCTGCAAAGGACACTCCCAGCAGCAAAGAAGATGATGGAATAAGTAAAGCAAGCCACAGAGAGACACCAACTCACAGCTCTTCTAACCAAAGAGCAACAGGTATGTACAGAATCAGAACACACTAAAGAGCCAGGCTCTGTTTTTTCTTCCAACACACAGGGCTTCTGAATTTCAAATCACACCAAAGTGATTCTGAACAAAGAGGAAGCTCTGGTGATTCAGAAGACATTTGAGTGAGTATCTTGCAGATCTTCAGAGGCATCACTATGAATGTCTTTATCACAGGTGCATCAGTGTGCAGACATGCCAATTAAGTAGACGATTACGCTCTCCTTTCCCCCCAAGAGAACACATTGCAATTACAGTAAAACGGGAGAAAACAGCCCACTTCTGATGGCTTCAGGTAACACTAAAGTGTACCATCCAGCTTAACTGAGTGACAACTTTAGACAGAGAAATAAACACAGAATTTCCATAGAGTCAGAGATAGCCTCTGTTTCTCCATCTTGTACTGCAACAGGTAACAATGTGGCTGGAAGTTGAGCAGATTGGGAGGATTCTGAGTGGGCAAAGGTCAAGGGGCGTCTTCGCACAGAGAGAAATCCTCTCCAGACACCCTCCAGAAGAGAACTGAGTTGACCCTGCTGAATAGCTCAGTGTCCCCCTGCCTGAAGGAAGATGCTGTTTTCTTCACTCATTCCTCCCACAAGCATATGCTGCACATTTGCAGCGCACGCTGACAGTGCGATGCAGTGGTTAGAGCTCTGGCTCTTAATGTAGTGCAGTAGTTAGGAATCAGCTAGACCTGGGTGTGAAACACAACTCCATCATTTATGAGCTCTCATCCTGGGCAACTTGCTCCTCTCTGAGGTTCTGTTGCCTTAAGTATGTAGAAGGGATAATAACTCCAACTTACCAGGGTTTATAAGAAGGCTTAAAGACACAAAGCAAGCTTCTTAGCCAAGCACTTAATAAAAGTGTCAATTATTACTATTATTGTGGCAAAACGGGGCACAAGGAGTTGCACTCACAGGAGAGAGAAAAAATACAGGAAAAAAAATGGGGCTAGGATAACATGAGATATTGTCTGACACATCAGTTCTCAAATGATGTTGCATATTAAAATCACCTTCTTACACTTACATTTATAGCTTTTAAAAGTCCCAATGCCTAGACTACACCCCAGGCCAATAATCTCACACTCTCCTGGGACGGCATTTAGAAATCAGTGTACAGTGCATTTCAAATCTCCATGGGTGAGTCATTGTGCCGCCATATTTAAGAGCCAAGGATAGGACATAGTCAAGGCTCTATGAAGGTTTGAAAGAAGAGGGATCCAGTCCTTGCTAGAGGGCATAAGAGGAAGTAAGAGTTTGTGGGAAAGATGCCATTTGAAAGCTAGCTACAGAGGGAGCAAAGCAGAGGATATGTCCAGTAAACACAGAGAGTATGTCTAGTAAACACCAACTGCTCGGGTCTAGAGGGAGCGGGTAATACACACAGAGGGGCCTTGAAGCATTACAGGTTTTGAACCAGAGAAACATGAAATTAAGACCTAAGGTGGAAAAAAAAAAGACACAAACAAACATGTCTTTGACAACAAGAGTTCAAACAAAAAGGATTTGATCCAAATAAAAATACCTCATTCCCTAAGTACTTCTGGTTTGTAAAAATTTGATTATATTTACAACTAAACTTGGGCTCTAGATGAACCATTCTTTAAAAATCACCTTCTCGGGCCGGGCGC
>NW_012136080.1:2360395-2361223 GCF_000956105.1 Propithecus coquereli
GCTTGAGCCCAGGAATTTGAGGTTGCTGTGAGCTAGGCTGATGCCATGGCACTCTAGCCTGGGCAACAGAGTGAGACTCTATCTCAAAAACAAAACAAAATAAAAGACTGCTTTTTGAGTTGGTTTGTTGCACAGCAATAACTAATCGATAAAGCCCAAAGCCTAATACAAAATGGTTTCTAGCCATTAAAATTCTGGACATGTACAATCCGTAGTTGGTCTATGTTTACTTTTGGCACTCTTCAGATAATTAAGCTCCTGGGGCCAGTCACAGCCTTCTCTTATCCACCCCAAGAGCTTACCTGGGTTTGCCTCAAGTCCAGAAGAGACTTTGCAGGCAGGACTGCTGCTCCCTCCATTTGGCTGCTCAAGGGAAGATGAGTTTGAATTGTATGAAACTGTCCCAGCCACAGGAGGCGGATTGATAACTGCTCCAAGAAAAGGAAAAGAAGGTATTAGATGACTCCTTTCTTAGGTAACAAGGAACCAAATGCACATGAGACCATCCCATTCCTGCCCAACACCACAAAGAAATCATCTTTAAAATAAAAGGCACGAGGCATCAAGATAATAAAAACAGTAATAGATTATAACTCATTGAATAAAAGGATATCTAAGTTCATATTGATAAAATAATAAATAAATAAATGGAGAGAAGGCAAAGCTCTTCCTTATAGAACACCAACAAGGAAGGAATTATGGAAGTTAGTTTAAAAAAAAAATCACCATTTGGCAGCCACCATATGATAACTGATTCAGGGAAGATATCTGCACAGTCTCAGCCGGGTGCAGTGGCTAATGCCTGTAATCCTAGCACTCTGGGAGGCC
>NW_012136080.1:2376014-2395900 GCF_000956105.1 Propithecus coquereli
TTATCCTCTTTTGATCCTGCATAGCTCGACACAATATAGGATGCAAAGAGAATTACATCGTGGAAATGCACTAGTCTTCCTCATTGAGTCTCAGAGCAAGATTTCAGCCCTCCACGTAGCTATCACTGTCACTGTCATTACATCACAAAAGTTGCTAATATTTATCGAGTACTTGCTTTGTGCCTGTACTGCTCTAAGAACTTCTTATTGAATCCTCATATCAATGCTATGAGTTATATATTTTATTTTTATTTATCACACATGTATAGCTCTTACACTATGACAGGCAGTGTTATAAGTGGTTGAAGTATATTAACTTACTTGATCTTCATAATTACCCTATGAGATAGGATCCATTACTATGTCCATTCTACAGATGAAAAAACTAAGGCACAGAGAGGTTAAATAACTGGTCCAAATTCCCACAACCAGCAAATGGCAGGATCGGGATTGGAACCAGTAATTAACTACTTTGCTAACTTCCTGCCACATTATAAACCAAATAGATCTCAAGTTTTGAGGGCCCATAGAAATCACCCAGAGACCTTGCTAGAAATACAGATACAAGTCCCACCTAGACTTACTGCACTAAAAGTGCTAAAAGTAGTTCAGAGTAGTGAGGCTATGGGTGGTCTTTTTCTTCTTGGTTTTTTTCTGAACCAAATTTTCTTCAACATGTACATTTATCACTTTTATAATAGAATGAAATACAGATACTAAACGTTAAAAAAAACTAAATAGGTGGATGGGGAAAAGGCACAAGTTAAAGCCAAGTGGAAGAAAAGGCAGTATATATGAAGAATAGGAAGACAAGGATATAAGCTCTGAAAATACATCTGAAAATGGCAGAGACCTCACTGGGTGCTGGTCCCAGCTCTCCAGCTGAAATGGTGCCCAAGACTCAAATAACACCTCAGGCTTCAGTATGTGTGATTCTGCTGCCAAAACTGGAGGTATAAATCCCCAGCAGCCCTGAATGTTGTCATATTCAATGAAAAGGGATTTAAAAGGAGAAGTGGGTGGTAGTTTCACCCCACCATTAGTAATAGAGAAGAAAAGAAAGTAGCATTGATTTTTTAGCTCAACAGCATATGCATGCCAGAACTATGGGCTGAAGGAACAAAACACACTATAATTAGCAAATATATCTGCAAGAAGTAAAATGAATTTGCTATGGAAAAAAAATTGTTACTATGCAAAGTAATGAAAATTTCTCTTTAAGCACCATAACAGGTGCGTGTGTGTTAGAAAAGGAGGGATACTCTTTTGTCTCTTGTTCCTTGACTCAGAGACAGAATGACAGCTACCGTCCAAAAACATAAAATGTTACTTCTGTGGCAAGCGTAATAGAGAAATAAGTATGAAAATTGCTTTTATCTTGAAGGAAAGAAGTTTAGACCAGTTAAAAAGCAGCCACTGAAATACATGAGCATGCCCAGAATTTATAACCCCTCTTAGGGGCAACATCCAACTGCAGTTTAAGTGCTTCAGAATCTTCCTTCACGGAGGACACCAAAATTTTCATGTCACGCCTCAGTCTCATGTGCTCGTTCTCTTAAGAAAAATTCAACAATCAGGATGCTAAAATATATGTGCAAATATTGAGTGTTCGGCTAAAGCCCAACAGAATTACCCATGACATCCTCTATCTAAAGTTTAGGATTTGGGTTAAACTGACAAGAAATTGTCAGTCAAGTCTATCAGAAAACCATTTTGGTGGTGGTGGTTGTTTTGGACCTAACTTATTTTAAAGGATTAAAACTATCTTTACTGAGATACAAATTAGGCAATTTAGTAATAGTATCTTAATAATAAAAATCTAATTTCTCAAATAAAACAGGGTTTCATTAATCTTTGATCAAGAATATAATATCTCAGCCGGGCACGGTGGCTCACGCCTGTAATCCTAGCTCTCTGGGAGGCTGAGGCAGGCGGATTGTTTGAGCTCAGGAGTTCGAGTCCAGCCCGAGCAAGAGCGAGACCCCGTCTCTACTAAAAATAGAAAGAAATTAATCAGACAACTAAAAATATATACAAAAAATTAGCCAGGCTAGTCCCAGCTACTCGGGAGGCTGAGGCAGGAGGATCACTTGAGCCCAGGAGTTTGAGGTTGCTGCGAGCGAGGCTGACGCCGCAGCACTCACTCTAGCCCAGGCAAAAGAGTGAGACTCTGTCTCAAAAAAAAAAAAGAATATAATATCTCCCCTCAACTTCTATTCTCCACATCAGCAGATGTCAATGGAATGGGGAAGGAAGGCTATATCATACCTAGAAAGCATATTCAAATTATATCTTCTACCTGCCCCAACAATGCTGGGCTAGGCAGAATAACAAAGCGAACTGTCTCCCTCATGTCTTGCAGTCATTGCTCCAGGACAAGTCATCAACTGCATTCTCAGCCCCTCGCTCCAGAAACCAACCTCCTAGCTTACATTTTTGATTCTTACCATTAAAAATGCATTTCCAATTGCAGCACTGCAACTTTCTATTGCTTTGACACATTTCCTTCATTTGAAAATATTTAAATGAGTCTTTATGTCTTGGAGATTTGGCAGGTACAAGCAACATGGGGCACAAGAGTATGTATTTTCTACAACAAACTGAGTACAGAAGTCCAAAGATCATGCTGAAGGAAGCCTCTATTCCTGTCCAGCCCTGCTCTTGCAGTCTAGTTTCCAAAGACTGGGGGGTTAGCATACTATAAGTGAGGCAGGGGGTGGTTCACCAGTGCTTGGAAAGGGTTGGAGAAGCAGAAGGGAAAAAAAAAAAACCCGCCACTTGAGTTCTCTTCCACCGACTTCTGAGTGGCTGGAAACTGCATCTACACATTCTCCCCTATCCTCTCTAGCTTCCTAGCAGCTGAATACACAACACAAAGCACTGCCCCATTCTATGAGACTCAGAGACAATGACCCAGGTAGGATGAGGTGGGGCTGAGGGAGCAACGACTGCAGTCTGCACAAAGTCAAGCTAATAAATGGACTGGAAAATACCGAAGAAGATTCACAAAGGGAACTGAAGGTCCTTTCTCCCTCCTCCCTAGGACGCTTTTCCTATCATTCCTAAGCTTATTATTTATGCAGGCTTTGGCATTGTATTCAGCAACCACAAGACCTGACATTAAAGAAAGACCAGCAAGAATTCTTCCTTACTTTGGGAAATGGGTGAGGATTAGAGTTCGTTTCTCAAGAGGCAGTTTGTCCTTCTCCTGTCTTGCTTGTTCCAGGAGTTGTCTCCTCATAACGGTGAAGACAGAGCGAAGTAATGTTCTCCCAAATACCTGTGTGGTTTCGTACCGAGGTAGACTGTCACAGAACTGTGGCACATTGCAATAACACAGCCACCTGAGCAAGAGAAGACAAGCAACATCAATAACCCATAAATCTCCAGGTCTTCTGAAATATCCAATTATGGTTACTTTCATACTATCAAAAACAGAAGCAGCAGCTAGGCCCGAAAAGATAAGAGACGATATCAGTACTAGCTAGTGAAACTGGGGGATTCAACTAGCTTGCCCTTGTACCACCACCTAGGTTCAATTCTGCTAAAATCATCCTATTCTGTGGCATCATGAAGTGAGTCCTAGAGTCAAACAGTCCTGGGATCAAATCCCTGCTTTGCCATTTAATTGGCTGCATGACTGAGGACATTTAATTATGCTATTCAGACTCCATTTCCTTCCCTGTAAAATGGAGACAACAATAATACCTACTTCACTGGGTTCTTGTGAGCATTAAATGACATATTGTATGAAGAGTGCACAGTGTAATTCCAGTTTCTGGGACATAAGTGGTCATTTAAATAAAAGAAAAAAATTAAAGGGGAAGCTGAGGAAGTCCCTTTTGTGAAAGAATCACAATTCACCACCACCTAGTCTTCTGAGTAAAATTTAAGGTTTCTTTAAAATGCCTATGCAGCACTCACACATCACCAAAGCTTTGGTGGGAAGATAAAGATCTTCTCAAGACTGTTCAAAACTCAGTCAAAACGCAGGAAGTAATAAGCTGCTACCATCTGTCGCCTAGGTACACTTTTCGATGACTCAGATTCAAAGTCAAAAATATACTTCAGGGCCGGGCGCGGTGGCTCACGCCTGTAATCCTAGCACTCTGGGAGGCAGAGACGGGCGGATTGTTTGAGCTCAGGAGTTCGAGACCAGCCTGAGCAAGAGCGAGACCCCATCTCTACTAAAAATAGAAAGAAATTAATCGGACAACTAAAAATATACAGAAAAAATTAGCCGGGCAAGGTGGCACATGCCTGTAGTCCCAGCTACTCGAGAGGCTGAGGCAGAAGGACTGCTTGAGCCCAGGAATTTGAGGTTGCTGTGAGCTGGGATGACGCCACGGCACTCTAGCCTGGGCAACACAGTGAGACTCTGTCTCAAAAAAAAAAAAAAAAAAAAAAAAATATGCTTGAGCATGGCACAAGGCTGGAGGAGGACCCAGAACAGAGGAAATCATGGGTTTTCTTGAGATCTGACCACAGTTCTACGGTACTTTGGCTATATAGGTCATCCAACTTAGAAAGCACATGCAGTCAATGGAGAGTAGAGAGTGAACGTCTATTCAAAAAGAACCCTCTTTCTTTTGGTCTCCCAGAGATTTAAGATCTGAAATTCCCAAGATCCAGCAACATGAATATAATACTGGGAGTCACAGAGGGCAGCACCAAACCAGGAAAAGGTCACAACGCGTTGTTTTGCAGATTCTTATTCCTTGGTAGCAGATCCAAATCATCCTCTTGTAGGACAGGACTGCTTTCCAAAAGTTAGTTTCTCCTCCCACCACTGCTTTCTAACAGAACTTTCTGCAATGACAGAAATACTCTATTCTTGGACAAATGGTAGCCACTAGCCACATGTGGCTGTTGAGCACTTGAAATGTGGACAGGTAAGCCAAGGAACTAAATTTTAATTTTATTTAATTTTTGTTTTAATAATCATATATGGTTAGTGGCTATTCTATTGGACAGTGCTGCTCGATACAGATCTCCAGGATAGATTAAGTGAAAATGCAATATATGGGAAGTGTAGACCAGTGTATACAGTATGTTACTTTTTGTGAATGAAAGAAAGAAAGAAAAATATAGACAGTTAAAAAAAAAATTCTCCTATGTGCTTTCCTATTCTCCCTTAAAGTGAGGGGAAGCTCTCTAATGTGCCCAAGCTGCTACAGGAAGCTCCCAACAAACTATGAGCTCCTCAATGAAGAGTGGAATAATATTAATTTATTCATACCTATTGACTTATTTTTTAAATCTTACTCTGTAGGACATCACATTTCCTCTGTGTGTGTGTTGGTGATAGAGGTGTGGTGGTTGTGGGGGTGTTTCACCTTTGGGGAAGAAAACTTTCATTGGTGTTAATTCACCTGCCTAAATTTAAAATCTTAAAACCCTGATATTATTCCTATTCCTTCTTTCAACTTTTTTCTCTTAATAATTTACACCTAAATGTCATCTTATGTTTACAGTACGGAAATGGGCATAGTGACTGTTGTGTCTTGTCTGAAACGGTGATCTTGGTAGCAGAAAAAACTAGAAAGGTCATTTATTTTGCAATTCACAAAGGTGCTTCATATAGAAATCCATCAGCTCCAAAGCCAATCTTTGCTGGACGTTAGTCTGGGGCTACTTCATGAACTTAAAAGTATATTTGGGTCTCAGGGGAGGTCATCTCTCAAATAACTAATTATGAAACGATAAATGTAAAGAGTTAAATAAATAGTCATAAACCTTAAAAATTAGAAGTTTAATGTCATGAGACTTTGGCTATCAAAAGACTATTTGTAAGACTTAATATAGTTATGTGTTGCTTAACGATGGGGATGTGTTCTGAGAAATGTGTGGTTAGGCTATTTCGTCATTGTGGGAACATCACAAAATGTTCTTATGTAAACCTACATGGCACAGCCTACTACACGCCTAGGCTTCATAGCCTATGGCTCCTGGGCTACAAACCTGTACAGCACATTACTATACTGAATACTGTAGGAAATTATAACACAGTGGCAAGTATTTGTGTATCTAAACATATCTACACATAGAAAGGTACAGTAAAAATATGGTATTATAATCTTATGGGATCACTGTCATATATGTGGTCTGTGGTTGACAGAGACATTGTTATGTGAAGCATGACTGTTTTAAAAACAGTGCTGTCCAATAAAACTTTCTTTTTTTTTTTTGTTTAAGACAGAGTCTTACTCTGTCGTTCGGGCTAGAGTGCAGTGGTGCCATCGTAGCTCTTAGCAACCTCAAGCTCGTGGGCTCAAGCGATCCTCCTGCCTTAACCTCCTAAGTAACTGAGACTACAGGAGCACATGATCACACCTGGCTAATTTTTTCTATTTTTAGTAGAGATGGGGTCTCGCTCTTGCTCAGGCTGGTCTCAAACTCCTGAGCTCAAGTGATCCTCCCACCTCGGCCTGCTAGAGTGCTAGGATGACAGGTGTGAGCCTCCATACCTGGCCAGTCCAACAAAACTTTCAATGATGATGGGGCTATTCTGTATCTACGCTGTCTAATACAGTAGCCACCAGCCACAGGTAACTACTGAGCACTTAAAATGTGACTAGTACGACTGAGGAGTTTGATTTTTTTTATTTAATCAATTTCAATTTTACTTTTAAATGGAAACAGTATAAAATATGTTTCCATTAAACATAATTTTATTGTTTTGGTAGGACTCCATTTAGCTTTAATTGTTTCAAATTTAGCCACTGAATTAAGATGTACTGTAAGTGTAAAATACACGCTGGATTCAGAAGACTTAATACAAAAAAAGAAAGTAAAAATACATCCTTAATAATTGCTCACATTGATTACATGGTGAGATGATAATATTTTCTATACATTGGGTAAAATAAAATATGTTAATAAAATTAATTTCCTGGTTTTTTTTAAATGTAGCTACTAGAAAATTTAAAATGACATACGTGGCTTGCATTTGTGGCTCACATTATGTCTATTAGGCATTGCTGCTTTAGAGTCAAAAGAACATTTCCATCAGATGTCTGAAGAGCAGTTCACAGATATCTGAGACTCTAAGACTGATGTTATTTCTGCTACAGAATGACAGGTTATAAATACTATCATAAAATCCTATCCAAAAGTGCTTAACAGGTCACTCAATCTTCCCAGGGTAGAGGTGACAGTATAGATAGTTATTATCTAGTAAAATTTTTCAAATAATGGGTTCCCATTCATTTCCTCTAAGAATCATTTTACAGACCTCGATTTATGCTTTTTTTAGCTTTATTTTGTTTTTACTTTCAAGATTAAGCTTATTTTATAATCTGCAAAGTACATAACAGACAAAACAAGGAAACTGAGTCAACCTGTGGTTTGGTTTTGGTTTTTTTTGGGGGGGGGGTTATTTTAATAAATTAACATGGTCCTTGCATGTAATGAGACAGAAAGAAGGAAATGGGTGTCCGTGGGCACATACATCACTCCAAAGGTTTAACTGTAGGAAAAGACTTTATCTAAATGACTGATTTCAGGTCTCCAAAAAGAAATAAAATGATAGTTCATTCATTTTTGTGTGTCTAATAGAGATGGCATTTGCATGGTATTTATTGTTCAAATAACTCTCTCATACTTTTTATGTCATCATCATGATTTGCGATCTCCTTGCTTTCTTTAAAACATGAATAGAATTGAAAACTATGAATGCAGAAGACCATGTCATCCTATTTATCTGGTGGACTGAAAATCCTGAAGTTTTCAGGAATTATCTGACCTCTTCTAGTTCATGGAACTAAACGCCTGTGAACTACTAGAGTCCAAACTAAGAGCTAGATCTCCTGTCTCCTAGTCTACTGTTCTTTCCATGCTTCCTGATAAATTCTATCCTAGACTCATCTCCCTAATTATGAATGCTTAGTACACACAAGGACAGGCTGTACTTCACAGAACAATGGCTACATAAAACCAGTTTCCCAAAATCAAGCTGGTTCTAACTTGCTTGGTATTCTTATTAAACATCTCCCCAATGTGGGAGTAACTATTAACCTTCAGAAGTTCTGCCCAACTCAAATCTGAGACTAATCATTTGCCACTTTCCTTCAGCAGGTTCTCTTGGTCAGATGTATTTTAACAAGTCACATTCCCCTGACATTTTCTTTTCAGGTTATTTCTTCATGGAATTATATTAATGCACCATCATGAAGTTTAGAGAACTTCAAATGTTTGCCCATATTTTTTTCTAAAACCACAGTGTTTTCTGGGTGTATCTATAAAATATAGTTACATATACTAAATATAAGAATATTTATGTTTTTCCTTTATTCAGAACAGACAGGATAAGTAATTTAAGCAGTTCTACTGTTCAATCTGCTTTTAATTTTTTCTCAGATAAATCTCCACTGGTTAGCTCTGTAATGATCACAATCATTTTCTGAGTCCAGTCTTTTCCACAGAGAATCCTATTTAATCCCATTTTCATGCTGATGATGTGCTCTAGAAGTTTTCGGTCCTTTTGTTCTAATTGCTACAGTAACTGCTGTAAATTATAAGCTGAACCAGCATTATAGGTTCTGAGGTTCTCTTACAGCAACATCAAGATAAAACCTGCTGGTGCCTGCAGCCTGTAATATTACCCATTTTTAAGATGATTAGTATCAGTGAGACACCGTGCTGTGTGGTGTATGGTTTTTTAAATTCCCCAATGTAGTCACGGCAGTGAGGTTTTATTCTGAAACAATTACCGAGTCTCCTAATTTTCACAGGTTGTTCCTCTCTACTTCCCTTTCCTCATCAACACGGCATGATGGGGAAGCAGGAGAGGTGGGTGTCGTCTGCCTTCATTTTCTTATTTATTATTAACAGGGGTTCTTGGTCTACATTCCACCTAGAAATCGGCAGGTTTCACAACTGATCAGGGCATATTCCTTTCAGTTTCTCCCAGCAGGTTTCTCTTAACCAGTGTCTGACTCCACTCTTCGCCTCAGGGTTGGCTCAGGATGCTGGACTATAAAGGACTCTTCTGCTGTCTTTCTGTTGCCTGTTATCTTAGTTTCTAAAGTGATATTCAAATAATTACACCCTCATTCAATTGTATGTTTAAGTCTCTAGCTTAACAGTCCCGTGTTGGCAGTGACTGAATTTTAGAGAACATGTATGGGAGGAAAATGACGACAAGCATCTTCCCAGCACCCATCCTATGTGCTAGACACTACACACAAACCGCCCATGGGATACCCACAACACTCATAAGACTTGGACAGAGGAAGAGACTGAAGGTCAAGGAGGTGCAGTGACCGCTCTAAAGCTCACAGAGCTAGGGAGAGATGGAGCCATAATCCAAACCCAGCATTCATTCAAAGTCCAATTTCTATTTTTACTACTTCTTGAGTTATTTATAAGAGTCGGCCACTTCTTGGTAACTCCCAAACGATGCCTCATATTTTTATTCTGTTTTCTAAAATATAGTCATGTCTCCCAAGCTGCTTCACAGTTAATTCTCCTTTGTCTTGATCAAACAATTATTTTCTCTGTTAAGAGTGGCAAGTACATTCAGGGTTTGGCTTTGACAAATATTCAACTTCGTCAATCGTTTACAAATGGGGTTAAAAGATATATATTTTTGAGAGATTTATTATCTCAACTTTTATTATAAACAAGAGTTACAATAATATAGAACTAATTTTTCTTTGTTTTTGTTTTTTATAGAGACAGGGTATCCCTGTGTTACCTAGGCTGGAGTGCAGTGGCCATTTACAGGCGCGATCATAACGCACTGCAGCCTCGAACTGCGCCTAAAGCAATCATCCCACTCAACCTCCTGACTAGCTGGGACTACAGGAACACATCATTGTGCCCAGCTTAGAACTGTTAATATAAAACCCTGAAACGAAGCATGTAGAAATAAAGACATGATAAAAAAAAAAAATTTTTTTTTTTTTACAAAATCTGCAATTCCTATAAATACCAATTATTAAGGGGAAAATACTTAATAACTCAAATTGTATATATTGTAAAGGTAGGGAGAAGGAAGGGGAGTGGAGGTATTACTCATGAATTCAAGTAAATGACAGAGAGGAAAGCTTATTTTAAATTATTCCCATTAATCCATGTCATCTGTTATTACAGAAAATAACTTAGGCACAAGTGGTCTGTTGACGAGAAATATCGAACTTGATATGTGCCTTGTCCGATCAATGTAGAGATGTGCTCTGGACACTGCCTACTCCAAATCAGAAGAAAAAAAAAAAATCCATCAAAAGAAATGAGCAGATTTTTTTCTAATGAAGATAGACAAATGGCCAATAAACATAAAAAAAAAATATATATATATATACACACACACACACATATACACTAAAGCTCCATAATATTTCCTGAAGCAAGCTTGATGTGCCTCTAAAATAAAAAAGAGAAAAGTTATAAAAAAGTGAATAGAATATATAATCCAAGTCACTTTCTTACAAATGAGATATGTCATTATATTTTGTGTGGTCCATGTTTAAGATTTGTAAGGCCAATTCTATTATTCTGCAGTTCATAAACAGTAAAAATAAATCTCTACTTTAGAAAAAAATATATGTTCAGTCCAAGAATATTTGAGGAATTTGAATGTCCTCCAACAGGGAAATGGTTAGGTAAATTATGGTACATCAACTCAATGGACTATAATGGGACCCGTGAAATGTTTGATATGATGTTAAGTAGGGGGTGGGAGGGACTGACTACAAGACTACAAAATTCTATATTTTCTTTCATTATAGCTAATGCAAAATTTCATTTAAAGGGACAAAAACTGGAAGATAATACATATGATAACAGCTCTGTCGTGGTGCTAGAATAAGGCTAATCTTTCTTTCATTAAAATAATTCTTTAACTCCACTATTATAATGGTCATTGCATTTTTTTAAGCGATGGCTCTATATATCAATTTCAAAATTATAATATAGTCATCTAGTCAAGGATATTCAATAGAAATACAATGCAAGTCATGTATGTATTTTCAATTTTCTAGCAGCCAATTGAAAAAGTAAAAAGAAACAGGTAGAATTAATATATTTTACTTGATCCAATAATCCAAAGTACTAGCATTTCTACATGTAATCAATATTTAAAAAAAAACTATTAATGAGCTATTTTTAACTCTTTTTTAGTTAGAAATCTCAATATTAGAAATCTCAATTCAATCTAGCCACATTTCAAATGCCCAACAGCCACCTGTGGATAGTGACTATCACATTGGACAGTATAGGTCTAGATGATTAAGATCCCTTTCCCCACAAATACTATAATTTTAATGAAAAGTAGAAGTTTGCAAGTTAAATTATAAAGACATTCGCTCTGAACTGATGGAGTCATCATGATAACTGGAAAACCTTCTCCTTGCAGAGTCAAGTAGCAATTTTATGTCTGTAACATGCTCTATGAGACCACAGGAAAAGTACTCGTCATCTGATTACCTTGTGTAGTTCTCTTTGTATCCAGAAATATCATCATTGGGAGATCGCAGTCGTCGCTGAGATGGTGCCTCCAGATGCCAATAGTTGATGCGATTTAGGAACATTTTTGCCAACTCAACTATTGTTTGCCTTTCCTTTGATGGCAGGTGACTAAATTTGTACTGTACAAAGTTATTCACACCCTTAAAAGGAGGGAAGGCAATTTATTCATGCAGCTATGCAATCATACTAATTCTGAACACCCACACAGCCAGTACCAATCGTGGTTATTAGCCAAAGAACAGACATTTCACTATTCACAAAAATCTCTTCTATTTCCCTAAAAGACAACAGCAATGCCCAAAAGGAATCTTGCCTCAGATCACAGTGGATGAAAAGTGACAAGACAGAGAGGCTTTGAGTTGTGATTCTATGCCTGCTGCAATCCTGAAGCATTAAAAAGAAAATAAAAACCATGAACTAGGCCGGGAGCAGTGGCTCACGCCTGTAATCCTAGCTCTCTGAGAGGCCGAGGCAGGCGGATTGTTTGAGCTCAGGAGTTCGAAACCAGCCTGAGCAAGAGCGAGACCCCGTCTCTACTAAAATTAGAAAGAAATTAATTGGACAACTAAAAATATATAGAAAAAATTAGCCGGGCATGGTGGTGCATGCCTGTAGTCCCAGCTACTCGGGAGGCTGAGGCAGGAGGATCGCTTGAGCCCAGGAATTTGAGGTTGCTGTGAGCTAGGATGACACCACAGCACTCTAGCCCGGGCAACACAGTGAGACTCTGTCTCAAAAAAAAAAAAACCATGAACTAAAAAGGCCAAAATCTCTTAAACAATACAATATGACTATTTTGCAGAATAATTCTCGCTTCATTATCAGCACAGATGCTCAGATATAACAGCGTTCTTGGATAAATATTATGTTTTTACATTACACTAATCAGAAGGCTGATAGCATGCCTTCCACTGAACCAAACCACTAAAATTTAAACCCTGTACTATCACTCTTGGTTCAGCAAGCTTACAAAAAAAAAGTCATTAAAAATCATGTGCTTTTTTAAAAAGCTGTGGATTAATTTAACCTTTCTGCAGAACACTCCCATTTCATCTAATTTCAAATAAAAAATAACAATGGATTCTTATTTAATAGAGTTTGGAGGCAAAATAAAATTTATTCTACTGAAAAATTACTGATAAAAATTCATTTACTTGTAAAGACTCTGGTATTATGTCTTCTGTAGTCACTCTCATCAAGAAATTCAGTTCCGAGTGTTTTTATTTAGCCAAACAATAAAAACTAAAAAGTGATGCTGATGAGATATACTGACAACACCTAACAGAAAAGGTCTACACATTTTAACAGATTCCCTTAATAAAAATGCTTCTTTCCAGGAATCATAATGTAACAGGAAGTCAATTTCTGGGTACAAAATCTCATTTCTTTTTTGCTTTTTTTGCTTGACTTACAATGTTTTTTTCACATTGCTACTGAATTCCCTCACCTCAAAAGGCTTTCTCAGACAGTGCCAAACAAAAGGACAAAGACTTAATTTTAAAACATCAACAAGAAAAAGCACATTTCATGTGTTCTTACAAACTACATGTTCTATTTAATTGTTTTCCCCCAAACACACAGTGAATTCTGAGTATACAAGAAGCCTAAAAGACAAAAACTAGATTATTAAATCAGGTATGCAATTTTGATCCTAAGGGTCCAAGACAATTTCTGCAGACTTCGTGAACATCTCTGAGCCAGGTACAGAGGATGAAAGAAGTGTATAGAGGTATGGAAGGGAGAT
The DNA here is from genome assembly GCF_000956105.1 of Propithecus coquereli. Lineage (NCBI taxonomy): Eukaryota > Metazoa > Chordata > Mammalia > Primates > Indriidae > Propithecus > Propithecus coquereli. Next base: position 2,389,228 of record NW_012136080.1, read on the forward strand.
TAAAAGATTTCTCCAGCATCAAGCCAATAAACAAAGGGCTTCTTTTTATCTTTTTACCTGTTCAATACTAGGTTTTTCAAATGGAGGTTTCTTCTCCAAAGAGCCTTCAACCACAGGTTTTCCTCTTTGTAAAATAGACTTTCTCAAGAGCTGCAGAGAATTCATTAAAAAAAAAAAACTTAGTTGATGTCCCTTTGTCTCTGTCTCTATTTCTCTCTCTCTCTCTCTCTCTCTCTCTCTCACACACACACACACACATACACACATACACAAAGCCTTTTAAGGGAAGTCATCACATTCTATTTATCTTAACTATATGTAAGCAAATTCTTAAATCAATAAAACAAGCAACTATCAGGTAATCCAAATTTACCTTCATGCCCATGACCAGAGTTATAAAGAACCTGACACTTTTCATGTTCTGGGCAACCTAGACCACCCAGGAGTGACCACCAGACACCACTATCCCAACTCACTACTCGCTTTCCCCTTCACCGTCCCCCCCCCACCTTCTGGATTTCCACTGACCCAGAAGCCTGGCATATAACCCTACACACTTGGCACATCTCCATTCGGGCCACTGCAGGTGTGCCGAAGCTCTGGAGGAGGATCTTATCTAAACACCTGAAAGGCTGAGATCCAGTCTGCACAAATGAGGCCAGGGGACAGGAGCTGTCTGTAGCAGCTGCGTGTCATATGCATAATCTAGGGCAGGGGCTCTCTGGGAAGGAAGTCTGCAGGGCTCTCAATTGGCAACTTTCACTGTTGCGGTCTTTTTTCATTTCCCCTTCATCCGTAGAATGCAGGCCAAATGTTCTGGCATCTCAGTGCCCACAAAACAAAACACTGCTCTTAATTCCTGCCACTGGTATTTAAAGACCTCATAGAGTAAACATCAAAGAAAAAGGGAAACAGACAGCCACTTACCAAGAACAAAGTTGAAAATAAATTTGATATTGAAATTCTTTACCTTCAACCCTTGATTGAATCTTCTGTAAACTTACCTACAGGCCAGTTATGACATGGCCATGCATTTATTTAAGTTTCATCTTTCCCTCCTTTCTCCACTTACTGCCTTTTCAACAGAAACAAACTATGGCAACTATTCTCTCAGAAGTTAATGGAAATAGATGAACACTCAAGGCTGAAGATGACCATGTGTCACCAACGAGCTGTCTCTTACAAGGATCTCAATTCCTTCCAGGGATGCCATAAAAAATGTATGTATAAAGCATTTGTTAATCCTTTCCCTGTATTATGCCCACTTTTACAAAAATTAATTTGCAATAAAGATATGTCATTGTATATGTTTCTAAGAATATATAAAGACTGATCTTAAAATTTAAATAAAATAATTCTGATTGCCTACTTTTTTTTTCCCCTAGTTAAAACAAGACCATTTGGGAACTTGGCCCATTGGAGGTTTCAATTGGAGGTCAACTAATAGATTGGGGAGATGTCGAACCTCAGTTTCTTCGTCTACAAAATGCAGGAGCTGGGATAAAAAAATGTATTAATAACAGCAAGCATTTGCACCCCTACTTGTGCCAGAAACTCTTCGTAGTTCTTACATGTATTGTCTCATTTACTACTCAGAGCAACCTTTTGAGGTAGGTGCTACTATTGTCTGTATTTATAGATGAGGAAACCAAGGCAGAATAACTTGCCCAAGGTCACATTTATTAAGTGATGGAGCCAGGTTTTAAACCCAGGTATTTGGGCTCCAGAGCCACATTTGTAAGCACTAAGAGATACTTCAGTTCAGGAAGCAGCTTTTCATTGGGTTTATTTTCAACATCTAAGACAAGTTTTTTTTAATGTTACTTAAACATATAACACACTTTTAATTATTGACACATATGAGACACAGGAACTGCCTTTCAAAAACTAAGGAATAGATAATTTATAACTCATTTGCCCAAAGAATAATTTTTGGGCAGAGTGGGGGAGAATGGTGAATATTTTGAATTGTCTTTTCACAAGCAAATATGTCTACACTGTTATTTAAAGATGAAGGAGGTTAGAAGGAGAGAAAAAATGTACTTCAAAGCAGAGTAATACTTTCTGGCCTGTTTGGTCAGTTTTAAACCAAGAGGAGGCTGACAGGATGGAAACCTTGACACCACCTTCACTTCCAACAGGGTGGTGGGGAGCTGCCAGGGAGCTCCGTTCCAAGATAAATAATAGCTGCAGTCATGCAGACCTTGTTTTTCTTCAACGAAGATCTTTTTCCAAAGAAGCTCTAAACAGTATGAATCTGCCAGGGTTCAATCTGGATGACTCAGGCCTCACAGCCATGTCAACAATTTGTCATCTAGACACCTGAAGTGGTCTAGTGCCTGCTAATGGCTGTGGGGAATCCAGCTGTTCATATTCATACATATTCTGTCTCTCTCTCTCTCACTCTCGCTCTTGCTCTCTCTTATATTAAACTTTTTAAAATTAATATCCCCAATAATACTCCAAAGGTTAAAAAACGAATTATAATTCTTATCTCCATTCCACCCAAAACCCCCCCAGCACAATAAACGACAAAAGTTAATAAAAGGGGAGAAGGGAAAAGTATGGATCAAATAAGTTCAGACAAAGAAAAAAACTATAGGAATTGGGTACAAAATTTGCACTGAGCCCGGGCGCAGTGGCTCACGCTTGTAATCCTAGCACTCTGGGAAGCCGAGGAGGGAGGATCGCTCAAGGGCAGGAGTTCGAGACCAGCCTGAACAAGAGTGAGACTAAAAATAGAAAGAAATTAGTCGGACAACTAAAAATATATAGAAAAAATTAGCCAGGCATGGTGGCGCATGCCTGCAGTCCCAGCTACTCGAGAGGCTGAGGCAGGAGGATCGCTTGAGCCCAGGACTTTGAGGTTGCTGTGAGCTAGGCTGACGCCACAGCACTCTAGCCCGGGCAACAGAGTGAGACTCTGTCGCAAAAAAAAAAAAAAAAAAAAATTTGCACTGAGATTCCTAGCAGCCACGGCAAAAGAGGGAACTCAATGGAAAATTTAGCTATCCTTGTCATATAAAAATGAAGCACAGTACCTCTTATTAGACGAGGCAAAATGTTCCTGCCCGTAAGCTCTGAGAGCTTTGTTTTGCTTTTAAACATCCTTATACAGGTTACACAATATGACTTAATCTACAATGCCCTTGACAGCAGGTTTATTTTTTTTGAAAGGTTATTCCTTCTGGCAGCCTCCTTTATGAATCTATTTTCAGCAACCTCAAGTCTTGCTATCCATTCCCATCACCAGTTTCCCTCCCACATCTGTTAGTCCTGACTGTAATCAGAAGCTTGAGAAGACAAACATCTGTGCGAAGGGAATGGACGTGACCCAAACGGAGCTGAGGTAGAAGCATGAGGAGGCAGCTACGGAGAATGACAGCAATAATCAGGGATCGGTGTCAACAAGACACAGGTAACACGTGTAAGAAGCCAAAACAACTTTGGAGAATCTTGATTCCTCCCCTTGAAGCATAAGGGGCAGGACCTAGAGCCACCTCTCCAACTACATCTCCTCGCACCCTGCCCTTGGCTCAGTGGCTCCACCACACCGGCCTCCTTGCTGTTGCCATATTACATTCCCTTGCTGCACATTCTAGATGCTTGTTCTTCTCTCTGCCTGGGAGGCTCTTTCTTTCCCCAGGCCTGTGCACGGATGGCTTCTATTTCCCACTCAGATTTCTGCTCAACTGTCCTCTCCTCAGACAGCCTTTCCTCTGTGCCCTTCCTCACAGGCATGTCCCCCACCCACCACCGTCCCTCCCATTCTGATTCCACTTACCCTACTTGGTTTCCCTTCACAGCACTTACCACCTCCCGCAAATGTATTACTGACTTGTTGATTCTCTGTCTCTGCTACTGAAATGTAAATTCTGTGAGGAGAAGAACTTTGGTTTGTCCAGCAATCTACCCCTCATGCCTACGGCAGTGCCAAGCACAGAGCAGGTGTGCAATGAATATCTGTTGGACGTATGGGAAAAAAATCTGTAAGCATACGCAAATCAAGATAGTCAGCTACGCATACAAGCGTGAAGGCCTTCAAGGAGAGTGATGTGTTAAAAGTATGGTGGGTCATTTTAGAGAATCTGTCAGGAAGGCGCCTGCTTCAGCAACCCTGAGGGCAGAATGTACTGTGAGCTGAGAGCCTTCACACCCATGACTCGGCATAAGGAGAAAGAAGAACAGCCTTTTAAAAATGTTAAAATCTCACCTTAAACAGGTAGAAATAAACTTGTTTGGTATCTGCATCTTCTTCCTTGTGGACACAGGTAAAGAGATATTCCACATCCAACACTATTCCCAGGAGTCTGTTCATTTCTTCCTCTGAAACATTCTCCAGGTGGGAAACATGAGCAGCTTATGGTAAGATCAAAGGAACATATGTAAGAAGTCAGTTGGAAACCACAACAAATCCATTTTAAAAGAGAAGTTTTTCTCTCACAAACATTCTCATCAATCCATTAGGCTCACTGTAAGAGAAAATTTCTGAACCCCTATAAGACTGAAATCTTCTAAAAAAAATCTACTTATAATTAAGAGACTACCGTGGTGCTGAGCCTCAGCCTCCCCATCCAACACTGAAACGGTCCAGTGGCTAATATATTTAAATAATGTAAATTTTAAGAACCAGGACTGGGAGCAGCAAGTCTGGCCATGACAGGGTCAAATTCTTATGTTTCCATATAAGCAAATTTCTCTACCATGCCACGGGGGTTCTCTAAGGTCCTAGACATGGGTCCAGGATTTGTAGGCTTGTGGTTCAGAGGTGCAGAAAACCAAGCTCCTTAAAGGTTTAGTTCTAAGTCCTGTGAATAGCTCAGTCAGCCAAGAATATCAAAATAGTGTGAAGACTGGAGGCCCTTTCCCTCACCCTTTCTGACTCAGGCACACTAAGACCTCACTGTCTGCAAGAAAGTAACGAAAGCCTATTTTTCCTTGAGATTGAACATCCTCCATGACCAAGCCGTCAAATCTGCTTTTCTATCTTTGTTCTGTTGTCTTACTCTAGTTTTAGCCACCTATGCATTGAGCCTCTTCTCCCCGAATCCCTTGTGATGTCTTCTACCCAAATCCAGGCCATTGTTCAAGGTTATCACATTTAATCCTCAAACAATCCCACGAAGTAGGTATTAGTGATCCCATTTTATAGCTGAGGAAACTGAGGCTCAGAGAGATTGAATATTGTTTTATCAACTGTCACTCAGCCAACAAGGCAAAGCCAGCCAAGTCTAAAAGTAAAGAATGTTTGACCCAAATTCTAATGCACCTCCAAACATATTCTTGTTGATTCACTGATTCATTTCAAGTCCTTTCTCACTGGAGAAAGGATCTCTAGGTAAGCCATCCAATAATCACCTGCTATTCCAGAAACTCCTCTAAGCTGGGATTATGTCTTTCATTTCTGTTATCCCCAGAACCTATTACTATGTTTGCCACATAATGAGATCCTCTTAGGGGTAGCTCTAGGTGTGCTGATTTAAACATGCTTGGACACAGAAGTGCATGAGATGATTTTTAAAGAAACACTAAAATACATAGAAAAGTGATAGGTTTTCCCTTGCCTTTGTAAAAGGAGATGGAACTAAAGGCTATTGAAGAAGACCTGCTAGGTGTTGGACATGGGTCAGTCTACTCTGGAGACCATGGTGCCCTTGACATTAAACCACAATGTTCAATCTGAAGCCTGGGATAGAGGATGCTGCCGGAACCCACCTTTATGCCTTTTCCTTACTCCAGCTCCTGGCTTCCAACTACCAGCAGCTCCATTTCTCTATCTAAGGGCTTTTCTTGACACTGTAACCTACTCTGCCACCTACATTCTCCTCAAAAGCAGCCCTCAACCAAAAACTAAAGAAGTCAGTGCATAAATATCTCAGTTTCCTCACTCCTCGGGTGGAATAACTCTGAGGTAAGTGTTCTGCACTGACTCCCAATTTTTCCCCCACAGAAGTAAGTACCAGTTGCTCACAGTGAGAGCTGGCTTAGTAATCCACCGATTGGCCACCTTTTCCTCCTTGTTTCACTTTTCCAGTCCCCTACTTTCAACCCCAATAAACTACTTGTGCTCAAATCCTTGTCTCAGAGTCCGTTTCTGGGGAGCTCAAACTAAGATATCCAAACAAAAGTGTTTTCACAGAGTTAAGAACATTAAATACCAAGGGGTAGGGGGGCTCCTAAATGTCCTGGAGGAGCAGGAATAACTATGCTTACATCAAACAAAATAGACTTTATGTGAAAAACTATAAAAAGAGACAAAAAGGGTAGTAATGATAATAAAGGAGGTCAATTCATCGAGAGGATATAACAATTATAAATATATATGTAGTTAACATTGGAACACCTAAATATACAAAGCAAATATTAGTAGATCTGAAAGGAGAGATAGACTGCAATACAATAATAACAGGGGACTTCATTACCACACTTTAAACAATGAATAGATCATTCAGACAGAAAATCAATAGGAAACACTGGGCTTGAACTACACTTTAGACCAAATGGACCTAACAGACATATACAGAACATTCCATCCAACAAGAGCAGAATACACATTCTTCTCAAACACGATGGAATTTTCTCTAGGATAGATCATGTATTAGGCCAAAAACAAGTCCAAACAAATTTAAGCAGACTGAAATAATACGAAGTGTCTTTTCCAACCATACCGGTA
>NW_012136080.1:2396725-2397218 GCF_000956105.1 Propithecus coquereli
TTTATAAGGTCAGTATTACACTGATACCAAAGCCAGACAAGGACACCACAAGAAAAGAAAATTACAGGCCAATATCCCTGATGAACACAGATGCAAAAGTCCTCAAAGAAATACTAGCAAACTGAGTTCAATAGCAAATTAAAAAGATCATTCATCACAAGTAAGTGAGATTTATCCCAGGGATGCAAGGATGGTTCAACAATAATTTGATACACCACATTAACAAAATCAAGGAGAAAAAAACACATGATCATCTCTATAGATACATAAGAAGCATCTGACGAAATTCTGTATCCTTTCTTGATAAAAACTCTGAACAAATTAGGTATAGAAGGAATGTACCTCAACACAAAAAAGACTCTATGTGACCAACCCACAACTGACATAATCAATGGTGAAAAATTGAAAGCTTTTCCTCTGAGATTAAGAACAAGACAAGGATGCCCTCTCTTGACACTTTTCAAGGTTATCACATTTAATCCTCAAACAATCC
>NW_012136080.1:2399590-2410801 GCF_000956105.1 Propithecus coquereli
ATCATCTCAAAATAGTTATCATTTCTTTGTGTTGGAAACATTCAATATCCTCCTCCTAGCTATGTGAACCTATATAATATATTATTGTTAATTACAGTCATCCTACAGTGGTATAGAATACTAGAACTTATTCCTCCTATCTAGCTGTAATTTTGTATCCTTTAAAAAATCTCTCTTTGTTTTTAAATAAACAAATATCCTAGAGGAAGCCAGATTAAAAGGGTTAAAATTAGAGGGGCAGAGGCCGCTGACCTTCCATTTCTTTTTATGCAGAAAAGTAACAGGAAGACAGAGCGATGGGACCAAGGTGTGAGGCACACACCTGTTGGTGCACATGCATGTTGGTGCATGCCAATAGGGCATTTTTAAAAGGTAAGGAGGGAGGAAGGAATGTATCTCTCTTCAGTAGTGTTGAATAAATCTAGTGGATACAACTAAACTTGAAAATGCCTACAATGTATTATTATATTATCAAATAGAAAAGGATCGATTGGTTAAATTGTTTCTAAGCACATCATAATTTACATCACAGAAAAATTACACGTGTGTGTTTGTGTGTGCAAACACAAAAATTGATGTCCAAATCTATTACTTTCTATTTGGCTATACAATATTTGGCTTCATTACTTCCTAAAAGATATCCAAAATTAAACTTCATTTTAGACAGAACATTTACTGGGTCGATTTTTTCTTAAGGCTGTGCAAAATGTTCCTTGAGGTCAGCCTGAAGCCTTTGGGAGACAGGCCTCATTCTGGAGACAACTAGGTCAATTATATCAATTACTTAAGAAATAATTTTACTTAATACTCTTTTTACCTTATAATATTGTAATCTCTTTTCAATGGTAAGCTATGAAAGCAATCAGTAAGCAATATAATGTAAATTCCTTCAGATTCTTCATAATATGAAAGCAGCTGAGGTGCTAACATATAGTGGGTTTAACTGACGGAAATACACGATTTATTTTTGAAATAAATGGCTCACTTTTTTTAAGCCACAAACGCTGTGCCAAAATAAATTCTTAATCAGAATTAGAAAGAGTTGCTGTGATAGAAATTGGGGTAGAAGCTTCTATTTTCAGAAGGCTCAGGGGGCCAACTTCTTCCCTTGTGGGGACTCCACAGTTTGAAAACCACTGTTTGGAAACATCTTTTTGCATACTTTGAAGAGTAGACTACATAAAAATCAAAATGCTTAAGAGGTGTGACCTGAAAAGGCTCATTTCCCTCTGATTCTGCCCATGATGAAATCTGTGCTCTCTCTTCAAAGCTCTGTATATATCCCAAAGTAGAAAGGAATAGGGCAAAGGAGATGGGGGAAGATGTAAATGAAGCAGCAACGTTCCCCAGAAGAGAAGGGAGAGAGGTTCTACTGGACAAATGGTGAGGAACTTTTACAGCAGAAGAGGGTATCTTTTCCTCTGAGAATGAAGGAAGGTAGGTCTAGGGCAGGAGAGGGCATACTGAAGAAGGAGGAGAATATTGCATGAGAAGGGTTAAGCTTCCTAGAATGAATATTGAGACAGGGAGAGATGAAATGAAAGAAGCTAGAGTGTACCATCTGCTTGGGAAAAGGAAAAACAACAGTCTGGACAAGTTGCTATGAAAGAGAAGATCCCCTATAAAGAAAACGAGACAAGAACAGTAACGACCATACTGTACAAATACGTAGTTGTCTGGACATGCCAAATTCTCTAACTCTCCAATGCTGCCCTTCTCCAAGGAGGCTAACTACAGATCCCTGTTGACCAAGGCTCCTTTTTGATCCTTACCCAACTCAGTCTCTGAACATCTAGCTCTCAGCTTTTTGTTGTCACCAAACCCACATCACCAGCTAACTTGTTCTCACATCATACCTCACATCCTCCCCATCCCAAAATCACAGGTGCACCATCACCATGGCAAACTGGACTCTAACAATGGACTCCTCATGGCCCTCCTCAAAATGGCAATGCCCTCTTGCTGGCCCTCTTCCTGCCCAGGAGCCCATCGTTCATTCCTTCAGTGTCCTTTGCCTTCCACACGTTACCAGTCACCAGATTCAGCTGAGCTTCCTTGCCCTATCTCAGAGTCACCGGATTTCTTCTTCCTCCCTTTGTGGCCACCGAGATTTCAAGCCTACAGTTATGAAACAGCCCCCAGACTGTTCTCACTGCTGCCACGGTAGTCTTCCTAAAATACCACTTTCCTCAAACAAACCCATCTCTACAATTTAAAGATTGCTCCTGACTCTTTGGGGATACTGAACAGAATTAGACTTGTTTAACCTATCTCTGGACTTACTCAGGAGCCCCCTTAATCAACCCCAAGCCATGCCAACACCTAGGTGTACCTCACTCTAACTGTAAAGCTAAACTACTTACTGTACTGATAACCAACTCATGTCAAACCAAAAAAGGTCACGTATCATTAAGAGAAATCCTTCCCCTAATCTTTTCTAAAGATTTTTTGACGCAAATAGGCTCCCTTCCATCATCTAAAAGCAAGTTTTTTTAAAAGAGATATGCCTCCATTATTTGCAAGTCTGGGAGTGTATTATTATTTTTTTTTTTTTTTTTGAGACAGAGTCCGGCTCTGTTGCCCTGGCTAGAGTGCCGTGGCATCAGCCTAGCTCATAGCAACCTCAAACTCCTGGGCTCAAAGCGATCCTCCTGCCTCAGCCTCCCGAGTAGCTGGCACTACAGGCATGCGCCACCATGCCCGGCTAATTTTTTCTATATATATTTTTAGTTGTCCAGATAATTTCTTTGTACTTTTTTAGTAGAGATGGGGTCTCGCTCTTGCTCAGGCTGGTCTCCAACTCCTGACCTTGAGTGATCCACCTGCCTCGGCCTCCCAGAGTGCTAGGATTACAGGCGTGAGCCACCGTGCCCAGCCACGGGAATGTATTATTAAAAACTAAAAAATAAAATAAGAATCTCTAAACTACAATGCACAAATCTATAGCAGTTAACATGTCACAGAACTCATGATACAAATCATTGCTATTTAAAGCTTTGATGTGTGCTCCCAAATTTAACCTCCATCATTAACTTGGTATCAATGGACACTATATCAGTAGAAAGACATTAGCCCTTTCCCTACACTCCTGCCTGCAGTGGAGAAGCATTCTCAGTAATTTAATCAATCTTTGAAAATTAGAGTCCCCCACCGTTTTTATGTGCATTGACTAGAATGCCCTGGGAGCTGTAAGTTTTTCATATTACTGACCATTTGTATTTGTTCTCCTGTGTACTCCGTATTTGAGTTTGTTTGTTTGTTTTTCTGGGATATTGGTCTTTTTCTTACTACCCTGAAAGAACTTTATGTAACTAACCTTTAGTCTATCACATTCATTGCAAATGCTTACAGAATTTTGGGGGGTTTCTGTTTGGTTGGTTCAACTTGGTTGTATAGAAACTTTAATTTGTTTTTATTTCAGAATATTATGGAGGTACAACTGTTTAGGTTACATACATTGCCTTTGCCCCACCCAAGTCAGAGCTACAAGCTTGTCATCCCCCAAATGGTGTACACCACACCCATTAAGTGTGAATACACCCATTCCCTCCTCCCTGTTTCCACCTGTCCGACACCCAATGAATATTATTACTATATGTGCACAAAAATGTTTATCAATTAATTCCAATGATAGTGAAGACATATGGTGCTTGTTTTTCCATTCTTGTGATACTTCATTTAATAGAATGGGCTCCAGCTCTATCCAGGATAGCACAAGAGGTGTTAGATCACAATTGTTTTTTTGTGGCTGAGTAGTAGTACTCCATGGTATACATATACCACATTTTATTAATCCACTCATGTATTTGGGCACTTGGGTTGTTTCTACATCTTTGCAATTGTGATTTTGTGCTGCTATAAACATTCTAGTGCAGATGTCTTTTTTATAGAACGTCTTTTTTTCCTTTGGGTAGATGCCCAGTAATGGAATTGCTGGGTCAAATGGTAGTTCTACTTGTAGCTCTTTGCGGTATCTCCATATTACTTTCCATGAAGGTTGTACTAGTTTGCAGTCCCAACTTTAAATTTTTTAGAAAGTCAAATTTACGTTTGGAATTTCTTTTAAAATCTTGCTTGTAAAGGTCTTTTCCTCATAACGAAAAGATAACAAAAATGTATTTCCCGTCCCAAAACAATAAATGTTGGCGTGGATGCGGAGAGATAGGAACACTCATACACTGCTGGTGGGACAATGGTGATATAGCACCTCTTGTATACTCCTGGATAGAGCTAGAATGCATCCTACTAAGTGAAGTAACCCAAGAATGGAAAAACAAGCACCAGATGTACTCATCATCAAATTGGTATTAACTGATGAACACATAAGTGCACATATAAGAATATTATTTATTGGATGTTGGGCAGGGGGGAGCGGGGAGGAGGGGATGGGTATATGCATACACAAAGAGTGCGATGCTCAGACTTGGGTGGGGAGAGGCAGGTAAGGGCAACATATGTAACCTAAACATCTGTATCCCCATAATATGCTGAAATTTAAAAAAAAAATGTATTTCCCCCTAGCTCTTTTAACAAGCGTGTTTTTAAAATTTAAAACATTCCGCCACGAAAATGTCATAAAAGACAAAAAAAAAAAAAATGCCAAGAAACTGTCCCGGATTACAGAATACTAAAGAGACAAGACGACTAAATACATATGTGATTCTAGACTAGATGCTTCGTGGAGAGGAAAACATGCTATAAAGGACATTTTTGGGTCAACTGATAAAAGGAGACTACAAACAGTAGATTAGATAAAAGTATTACATTAATGTTAAATTTACTGAAGTTGGTAACTAAACTGCGGTTATGTAAAAGAATACCTTTACTTTTAGGAAACATATATTGAAATATTTAGGGGGGAAAGGACTATGATATATATGTAGCTTATTCTCATATAGTTCAGGAAAAACAAGTAAATTCATAGAGACATATATATATATACACATATATATATGACTCTCTATATATGTATATTTGTATATATATGTGAACAAGTAACAAAGAAAATAGGATAAAATGTTACCAATAAGTAAATCTGGGGAAAGGATAGATTGGATACTCTTCATTACTATTTTCATGACTTTTACATAAGTTTTAAATTATTTTCAAATAAAAGTTTTTAAAAAATCTTTCTTCCACCTTAATTTGATAATCAAACGAAAAAGATCCTGCTTTTACTTTAATATTCTTCCAAGGGCCTGATAGAAAGCGCTGACACACAGTAATTACCCAAGATTGGCCAACCCCTCACTTGTGGGAAACGCGTATTCCTTTTGGCAGGCACAATTCCCCCAGTCCATTTTGTGTAGGGGGCGGGGGAAAGCAGAGGGAAGGTGGGAGTCAGAGCACCGGGAGACACTTTGCTTTCTTTGCTTTCTTTACATCTCTCCAGGAGAGTGTACCTTGGCACCTCAGTCTGTGTCAGACTTGCAAACACCCAGGGTGCCACAGAGCCACCCGCCATATGACCACTGCCAAGAATCACGGTGCAGCTGTTGCCTTGCTGAGAACAGGAAGTGCAGTGTCACTGTGTGCTGTGACCCTTGCTAAGCTCTGGCTCCGTGTATCACTGGCCTGTACTTCTCACCAGCCAGTCCTCACACGCCCTGCAGTGTGCGCCACAGGCAGCAGTGGCGAGGCAGCTAACATGTCCCTGCTCCTCTGGGCCAGAAGCAAATAGCACAGCATCTGTAGGACTTATAAGCTGCTCAAATACATATTTTGTTCATGAAATTAAGGGTCAAGGCTAAAAAAGATAAAATTAATGACTGCAGTGAAACCTGTTGAATTATGTGCAAAAGACTTATTTAAAAGTGGTTTCATCTGCAATCTCAGATGGAAAAAAACAGAAGTCTAAAAGTACGAGTCCATTAAATGAGTGCAGTCCAACAGAAATATAATGCAAACCACAGTGTAAATTTAAATATTCCAGTAGCCACGTTAAAACAAGGTAAATAAGTAAAATTTATTTTAATGATATATCTAATATATACCAAAGTATTATCATTTCAATATATACTCAATATAAAAAATTATTGGCTGGGTGTGGTGGCTCACGCCTGTAATGCTAGCACTCTGGAAGGCCAGATGGGAGAATCACTAGAGCTCAGGAGTTCGAGACCAGCCTCAGCAAGAGTGAGATCCCCATCTCTACTAAAAATAGAAAAAATTAGCCAGGCATGGTGGCGCGTTCCTGTAGTCCCAGCTACTCGGAAGGCTGAGGCAGGAGGATGGCTTGAGCCCAGGAGTTTGAGGTTGCTGTGAGCTAGGCTGACGCCACAGCACTCTAGCCCAGGCAATAGAGTGAGACTTTTTCTCAAAAAAAAAAAAAGAAAGAAAAAGTAAAAAATTTATTAATATTTTACATTGTTTTGTTGTACTAAGTCTTCCAAATTGATGTGCATTTTACACCTACAGCACATTTAAATTCAAACTTCAAACTAGCCACATTCCAAGTGCTCAGTAGCCACACGTGGCTAGTGACTACTGTGTTGGACAGTGCAGGTGCAGATTACAAACTATGAAAGCTCCTCTGTAAATAAATGCAACCAGTCCTCTTTCTGCCATTATTGAATTCAATGAATATTTATCATTGAGGGAATGAGTCCAATTATGCTTAACAAACTAAATATATTACAAACAGGAGAAAAAAAAATCATCCCTTAATTCCAGTTCAGTGCAGAAAACCAACAAGGGTACATAGTTATAGTTATAGTTATATATATAAGAAAGAATATTACAATAGAGCTCCAAGAAGGCTTTTATTCCTTCTAGAAAGTTCTAGAGTAGTCAAGCCTTAAAGGATAAGCAGGATTTCCTGGCAGAAAATGTAGTAGTAAAGGAACTGCTGGTGGTGTGAGCCTCCAGATCTAAGGCAAAAGTGGGAGAAAGTTTAAAAAACCTTCAGAGAACATGGAGCAGCCTTATGGCCAAAATGCAATGCAGATGATTGGAGAAAAGCCTAGAAGGCATAGAAGCCTCCATGAACCTGCATGCTCAGCCAAAGACCAGACTTCACTCTGAGGATAACAGGAAGCTCAGAGGGGTTAAAGCAGGAGAACGTGATCACATCCGATCACTACTTTCTGGGAAAGCCGGGTATCCAAGAAAGGAAATATTAATGGGAACTCATGGAGCTGCGGCAAACACCGCCAAGGAACATGAGGAAACGCCTCAACTCAGGCAGTGCTAGAGGGAGGTACGTGGTGGGAGAATCAACAGGACTTCATGACCAGAGGAGAAGTAACTTTCGTCAAGTGGCAGGGAAAATATTACCAGTGTTAACCTCTTAACTCCTGCAGTAGCAGACTCACAGCTCAGGACAACTCTAAAATCTGCATCTGAAAGGTTGCTATTTAAATAATAAATAAACAAATAAATCTGCATTCCTCCAGCCAAGAGGAGTCCGCTGACTTGATTCAGGCGGCTGTGTCAGTGTGCTGGCTGGGCCCCACATTTATGTCCTTTGGCATCTGCACAGTACGTGTGTACATGGGAACTAAGAATTCACCGGCACAGGCCCATGCGAGCGTGGTATGGCCAAAGAAAATGTGTTGAGTCAAATGACCTGCTTAAAATGACTGAAATGTTTGAAATAGTCCATGAGAAAGATACTGTTATTCTTTTCATACCACTCAAGAAATAAACTATAGAGTATTGCTAAGGCTAGCTCTTCAAAAGTTCCTACTATAAACAAGCAGGAAAGCAGAGGTAGTAACTATAGTAACAAAGAAGTGTCAATGCCCACTACTGAATGTATATATACACATATCAGAAAAAGCTGATGACACTGAAAAAATAATCAAAAAACTTCCACATGAAACTATAAAAAAATTATCACTAGTCAAATTTTATAACCAGTATGTTCTGGCACAGTTCAGAACAATGGACTGCAAAATGACAACAGAAATGCCAATTGTGTTTTGATCACAATAGTCTGTTTCCTCCTTTCCTGATCATAAAATCAGGTTGCTATTTAAATAAGCAGTCCCGAAATAAGAAATTTTATTAGGAGAAATAAGGAGAAATATTGGGACCAACTGAAGTGCTTTTTTAGGACCCTCTGTCAAATTTTTATAAATCGAATTTGATTGTACCAATCCCAAAAATCAAACAGTTTCAGAGAATGAACTAGAATGTTCTAAGCCAGCACTATCTAATAGAAATACAATGTGAGTCATATACATAGTTTTAGGTTTTCTAATAGAAACAATTAATTTTAATAATATTTTCTTAATCCAACATATCCAAAATATTATTTCAACACATAACCAATAAAAAAATTTATTTTATTTTATTTCATTTTTTAAAATAGAGATAGGCTGGTTGAATGACCAGTACTAAAAAATAGAAATAAAAAAATAAAATATAATATTTACAAAAAACAAAATAAAATAAAATATAAGAGACAGGGTCTCGCTATGTTGCCCAGGCTGCCCTCAAACTCCTGGGCTCAATTGATCCTTCAACCTCAGCCTCCCAAGTAGCTGGGATTATAGGCTCACACAATGGCACCTGGCTAAGAAATTACTGAGATATTTTGCGTTCTGTTTTTGCACAGTAGGTATTCAAAAGATGGTGTGCATTTCACACTTACAGCACATCTCAATTCGAAGTGGCTACATTTCATGGGCTCATTAATCACATGTGGCTAATGGCTACTATATTGTAAAACGCAGGCCTAGGCCAACCATTTCATTCTGTGGATAGAAATACTAACCTGCGGGGGAGCCGGGCCAAGCAGCCATGTGGAAGCTCCAGGCCCGGCTGCCTGCCCATTAGAAGAAAAAAAAAAAAAGGAAAAGAAATACTAACCTGCAAAATGGTTAGAGGACTTGGTAAATAAACTGCAGGGCCAGGCTAGAATTCTTATTTCCTAACTCCCAATTGAATGTTCTTTCCACCTGATCAAACTATCTCACTCTTGTGTTTTATGTTCACAAAACACAGAATAGTATCAAATTATGGCAGGCCAAGGATGCCTGAGATGAAAGCAATTGTCAGGAGACTACATATGAGCTCAATGTCAAAAGAATATGTATGGCTGAAATGATACTATCTCAATCGATAAGTCGGAATGTTTTGCTTTGACAAGTCCAGGCACATTACATATTATGAACCAAAATAAAATCTTAAGGCTCACCCGCCACCAGCTGACTAAATGGACCCCCTCTTGGCCAAAGGAATATCCTAAAACTAAATTGCCTGCCAGGAGGAGGGAGGTCAGACATGCCCTCCCTTCCCCCTTTCCTTCCTGCGGACATCCTTTATAACCCATTAACAGGCCTAAGGGTATGCAAGACAAACCTACAGGTTCTCAATTTACACAACAAATATATGTCTGGTGGCTTGTGGCTTATCTCTGATAAACAGCTTCTTATTTTAAAACATTCCGAGCCAATTACAAGTCAAAGAATCTTTAAACCCACCTATAACCTGTAAGGGGGCTTTTTGGGCCAAACCAATGTATGCCTTCCACGTACTGATCTATGACTTTACCTGTAACCCCTGTCCCCAAAATGTATAAAACCAAACTGAAAACCAACCACAGCGAGTCTACTTGCTCAAGGCTTCTTGGGCATGGCTCTGGGTCATGATCCTCAAATTTGGCTCAGAATAAATGTCTTTAAAATTATTTTACAGGGTTTGGCTTTTTTTCAGTTAACAATATTGATATGTGTGTATAATCACTGGTGACTAAATTAACCATGCTTACTACATGTGAAAATAGAACAATAGTGTCCAACAATTGAAATGTATGAGAATTCGAGCTTGCACCATTCCTGACAGAATTCCTAGACTCCAACCTCTACTTTGTTGGTAACAATCCAGAAATAATCTGCATGAATAAGATAAGACAAAATGTCTGGAATTTATAATAATCTGGCAAAAAAAAAAAGGGAAGGGGGCTATTAAATAAAACAAAATTGGCAAATGTTAATATTCATTAAAGCTGGGTGATGGTACAAGGCAGTTTATTAAACTGTTCTTTCTGCCTTCATGTGTGTTTGAAACTTTCCATGATAAAATATTTTTTAAAGCAGGGAGAGAGGGAAAAAGGAGATGTAATCTCAAAAAAGGTTTTCTAAAGCCCCTTATACTAAGACAAATAAATAAACTCTGGCATTCCAGCAATAATTCCAAGAGCACTTGAAAATGTGAATGTGCAGACATTTCAGTTTTAAGAAAACCAACTAAAGGATAGAGGGGAAACAAGAAAGGAAGGAAGAATAAAATATTTTTTAAAGACCTACAACTCTAGTACCCTGAGAAAATTACTGTCAACAACTCAACATATATCCTTCCAGACCTTTTCCTGATCCTATATATTAAACTACATGTTTGTGGTATAATATGAAATATATTTGGTCTTCGTGCCCAGTTCCTGTCTCAGAGTTCCTAAAACCCTTGAATTCCTGGGCAATAGGAGTCTCTCTTGTTATTCATAATGATCCCCTTTTGTTCACACCTGAGTTTACCCTTATGAGGTGACTTAAGGTAAGGAGCCCAGATAGCCCAGGATGAGGCCGGTCACCAGAAACACCAAGTGATAAAAGGATTAGAGGATTGGATCTTACAGCCACACCCACCAACCTCCAGGAAAGATGGGGGAGGAAGGGTTGTGGAGATTAAACTCTATAAAAAAATCTTAATGAGATCTGATAGCCTTCCAAATTGCTGAACATGTATGTGGTGGTACCACGTGTCCAGGTGCACCAGGGCAGCACACCTGGAGAAGGCAAGGAGCTCCATACCCCCCCTTCCCCTAAACCTTGCCCTATACATCTCTTCACCAGGCTGTCCATCTGTATCCTTTATAATATCTTTTATAATAAATTGGTTAACTTAAATGTTTCCCTGAGTTCTGTTAAGCTATCCCAGCAAATTACTGAAACCAAGTAGGGGAGGTTGTGGCAACCCCAATTTATAGTGGGTCAGTGAGAAGCAATTGGCACCTGAAGTGGGAGCAGTGTTGCAGGACTGAGCCCTTAACTTGGGTGTGAGGCCATCTCCAGGTAGATAGTGTCAGAATTGAACTGAATTATAGGACACCCAGCTGGGGTTCAGAAAGTTGGAGAATTGCTTGGCATATAGAGGGAAAACTCACACATCTGGTCGAAGAAGTGTTCTGTGTTAAGAGACTAGAAAGAGGCCGGGAGCGGTGGCTCACGCCTGTAGTCCTAGCACTCTGGGAGGCCGAGGCAGGTGGAT
>NW_012136080.1:2422688-2423722 GCF_000956105.1 Propithecus coquereli
GCCTCCCAGAGTGCTAGGATTACAGGCGTGAGCCACTGCGCCTGGCCTCTTTTTACTTTTTTAATGCAATTATCATAATATTTAAAATTATACATGTGGCTCCCAGTATACTGGACAGCACAGGTCTATAAAAGAAAGTTCATAGATTTTTGTGCTTGGGCTTTGTGTTAGATTTTAGGTTCTTTCAGGTCTTTTCTCCCTGCTTGCTTTTCTTTTTTTTTTTTTTCCCTCCCTCTATGTACTAGATGGCTGAAGTTAGTAGAATTTTGATTTGAAGAAAATTTCAGAGTGGCTACTACCTTGACCTCATACATAAAATTCTCCAAAATAGAGGCAGTTTCTTAAGTAAGTATAAGAGAGAAGGAAAGAATAAATTATTGGCAAGGTAAGAGTCAAGGTAGAATAAGAAAAATCTGCTTTTGAACATGAGTCCTTCTCAGTGGGCCCTGAGAAGCAGTTCCTGAAAGCACTCAACTCAGGAACACTCAATCAACCAGATCGCTTCTCCCATTTTGTTACCAAGGATGGCGAAAGCAGGGCCAGAAGAAGCACCTTACATCAGGAATCACCAGAGTTCCAACCTCCAGTGAGTAGCTCAAGTGACCCTCTTTTGGCTAGGCTTCAGGCAAGACCCAACTCTTACCCCCACTGCTCTGTTGCCAGGCTGAATACAACCTTAAAATTCTCTGCAATGAGCCATCCACCTCTTCATAGATTGCAAAGGTCTCAGGCCATGTTCTTGAAGGAAACTCTCATGAGAACTTACACTCGAGACAGTGAAGGGTAGCAGAATATGCCACCCTAAAATATACAGCTTTGGTATAAGGATTATTAAGAAGCAGATATAAGAAAAGCTCTCTCAAGGCCAGGCGCGGTAGCTCATGCCTGTAATCCTAGCACTCTGGGAGGCCGAGGCGGGAGGATCGCTCAAGGTCAGGAGCTCAACACCAGCCTGAGCAAGAGAGAGACCCCGTCTCTACTAAAAATAGAAAGAAATTAGCTGGACAACTAAAAATATATAGGAAAAATTAGCC
>NW_012136080.1:2423772-2427250 GCF_000956105.1 Propithecus coquereli
TGTCCAGCTAATTTCTTTCTATTTTTTTTTTTTAGTAGAGATGGGGTCTCGCTCTTGCTCAGGCTGGTCTCGAACTCCTGAGCTCAAACGATCCGCCCATCTCAGCCTCCCAGAGTGCTAGGATTACAGGCGTGAGCCACCGCGCCCGCCTATAGATACTATTAAATATTAACCCATTTCAGAGCTGAAAATACTGAGGTCCAGGAAGATTAAATAAGGTGCCCCTACTCACAGCTATTGTCTATAGAGCCAGGATTTGAACTCAGGCTGGTCGATCCTATAATTTAGCCCTAAATTATAAAACCTCCAACCCAACTGCTTTATGACCAGGTTTCTTGGTTAATAATATGTGAAGAATACCTTTCCATGTTGGAAAATACATCTTTGTTAATAATAGCCATATTGAATTATATCAGTTTTCATAATTCAACCAATCATCTCCAACACTGGAATATTTAGGTTGTTTCTAGCTTTTTAATATCACAAATAAGGCTATAATAACTGTCCTTTTAGTTTAAATTGAGGGCACATCTTAATTTATACACAGGTTAAATTCCTGGCATGGATTTGCCAGGTCAAAGAATATGTACTTCTTTTTTTCATTCTTTATTCTTAATTATGTATCGGCAAATAAGGGCATTTGTTTTCAAAGCTTGTTAGGAAACATAAAAGGAAACAAAGTTGGCTGCTTTTTGTGAAGCACTGTTTCTGCCTTGGGGCATTCATGTGTGTTTACACGCTTAGAATGGAGACAATCTGCTCAGCTAAGGAAGAAGATTCTGTTTTAAATGTTATTAATTAAATTAATGTAGAATAATAGGATTTCCCAATCAATACTAAATACAGTTCAAGCCCAGGTCTTAAGGAGTTCTTGTGTCCAGTTTTTATTACATCATATTTCCCGAAGCGATTCTAAACGGCATTGACTCTATTCACTCACAGATGGATTGTAAAAAAGGTAAATGATAAGTAAACACAGTTCTGTAACTTTCGGAATCTTTCTTTTTTACTGGCTACTTCAAAACTCACAATGATGCAATTATTAGTGTTTACTTCTTTTGTAAGATCAATACTCTCTATTTACTTGTTCAGAAGGTTACTCTAGTACAGTGCCCGCTTGGGAAGAGCACACTATCTACTTTTTTATTTTATAAGTATTGAAATACTCTCCAGCTGAGTACAAAATAAAACTTCAGACTAGACCTAACACCATGCTAACCTTGGAGGCTGATGCTGCACCATCTGATGTCAGCAGGAAGCTCTGGACAAAGAGGATGGCAAGAGAAGCCACCCACTTATAAATGGTCAGGTGGAAAGAACAAGGACCTTCGTGAGAATGCTCTGCCCAGTACTACGTCCTTGCAATACCGGGCAGTAAACTGACATTTCTGGGGAGACTGGATAACTGAAGGCAAAAAAGTAAGAATAATATTCCAAGACCCTTTGTGAACTGGAATTTTAATATCTAAGAAAAACTAATTCCCCATTAATTTTTATCTACTCAAACAAAATATGATTTCAACAAAAATATTTTTATCCTAAAGCTAGTATTAGGACACAGAACATATAAACACAGTCCTGTTGAGTAACTCTGCAGCAGAGCCTATCTTGCCAAACTGACGATGATTATCTTGCAGGGTCAGATAAGAAAATTGAAAGGGAAAACGCAGGTAAACATTGATCAAACACAATGAAGAGCAGCGGGCAATGAAGAATGAACTTTCAGATACAGGAAAATAAGGAGCATGAAGATAAAATGAAGCACCCCAGAAAGTTCAGAGAATCACATAATTATTATCCTTGTTATTATTATAATTATTAAACAAAGAACCAGTCAATTGAGGTTTCAACCCCAGGGTCAGAGACTCTCGGGCCCCCCATCAGAATGAATCAGGACATGTTACACATTATTCATTCTAACTGGCTCACTCGTCATGTCTCATCTTATTTGGCAATCCCCCAGTCCAACCCAGCTCCTGCAGAAAGGGAGAAGAGACAAATAAGGAGTCAGTGCAAACAGTGCAGGGTTTGTCTCTCACATGAAACTCCCCCCAGCAAACTCGTGAGACTAGAGAGACTCTTTTGTTGTTGCCCTCATACAGAGGTAAATAGCATTCAAGTTTGGTTAACCCACAGAATTCAGTAATCAGGACTCTCCAGCAAGAATGAACTTGTTGGAATTTCCTGGGAGATTTAGGAACTCACCTAGGGCATGGCTACAACTCCGACAGGATTCCGTTAGACTGACAATTATTTGCTGCAGATCGGCTCTGGGGGGTGTGGGAGAGGGGTTGGGGTTTTTCCAGCCATTGCATTTACAAGACTCTTCGGCCTAAAAAAGGAATGAAGAGACAAAGTTATGTAACAAGCAGCCATGGACTGATTGTTTTACATAAGAACAATACACACTAGTTATATGATGGCTACCCCTCCCCTACTTTGTAATTTTCTATATATGCAAGAGAAAAACAGGAAAGGCAAAGACAGTATTTGATTTGGGTACTTTGTTTTTTGTTTTGTTTTGTTTTCTGCTGGCTGGAATCTACATGCTGCAGTTCAGACAGGTGACCTACACACTTCGCTGCCACTGCCCCCAGTGGGTGTCCATGAAGTGGTCAGTTCCAAGAGAATCCATCTCAAAAGCTTCTCAAAGCAACAAGCCAGACTCCTGAGGTCCCACGAACACAGCTAAGGTCTAGGATAAAATTGAGCCTTGCAGGCCCCAAGGCTCCATGCTGCACACCTGTCCCGTGGACCAAAAAGGAAAACCACGGAACTGAAGAAGTTAGCAATCTCAGGGAGAAGGGATGGGGCACACCCAGCTGAAGCCACACTTGCAGGCTCCTCCAAGTTTTTCTCAGCATTAGAAATGGAGAGGACTTCATCATGCATCTTGGGTACAAACTTATGTATATTTCCCAGGTTTCCTGTACTGGAACACTATTATTTTAGCAACACTTACTAGAAATCCTCCTTAACTTTGTCCTCATACTCTTCACATTTTCCTACCTTTGTAGAGAAAAATGAGCATGATTTGGCCTTTTTGCAGTGACAGGCCATGAAGTGGCGGGCAAGCATGACAAGATTATCAATGATTCTACCAGCCTACAGAATTACGTGCTTCAGGGGGTCCTAAAGTGTGGAAGGCTGGTGTGCTCACATTGCATGACCCCAGCCACTTATAATTCTTCTGCCCCTCCCCTACTATACATTACCACTACATAACTCTCACCATTTATTTACTGCTTCACATCTGCTGTGGCTGGGAAATCAGGAAATAAATTGTTAAAATAACACGTAACAAAGATGGATTCATTTTAAGGGAGAGCCTTCTATGTATACTATCCAATATGGTAGCCACTAGCCACATGTGACTACTGAGCACTTGAAATGTGGTTAGTCCAAATTAAAATGCACCATAGACATAAAACACATACCAGATTTAAAGACCAGTGCAAAAATACAGTATCTCATTAAT
>NW_012136080.1:2429195-2473139 GCF_000956105.1 Propithecus coquereli
GGGAAAACAGCTTTCCTCCCCTACAAAAGCATCCCTAAAAACTTTTTAGGGAAAGGAAACCATCCTTATTGTGGAACAACCTGTTTTAGTTGCAGAATAGCTATTTCCAGGGACTCTCTAAACCTCTAGCTTTTCTGAGCAGTTGGTCTGATACAGCTGTCATTTCCAAAAGGGCCTTTGGTTTGAGAAAGAAAAATGATGACAAAACAGCCCCAACAAAGCAATTCAGTATGATAGACCAAACCCAGGAGGAAAAAACAGTAATAGCCAAAAACTCCTGAGTATGGAAAACTGCATTTCAAACCAAAGAGCTACTATATATATTGACTCACTCATTCAACAATATTTATTGAGGGACTGCTACATGCCAGGTACTTTTTTGCTAGAAAACAAAGATCCTAATCACCTGCATGGAATGGGTGGGATAGGGCAAACAACAGGCAACACAAATAAGTAAATTATATAGAATATTAATAGAGCTTGACGGTACTATGGAAAGAAAGATAAAGGGGCAGGTTCAGGGGAGTTGGCGAAGGGTGAAATAGAAGGTGCAATTTAAACTAGGCCTTTTTGAGAAAGTGGCATTAACGCAAAGACGTGAAGGAGGGAGTTGGCCATTAGATATCTGGTGGAGGAGAAAACAGCCAGCACAAAAGTAAGAGGGCGAGAACCTGGCCTGCTCAGCAGGGAGCAAAGGCCAGCGTGACTAGAGCACAACTGATACAGTTGTAGAAGCTGAGGTGAATCGGGTGACAGGAATTCTGGGAGGAGTCCTAGGCAATTACAAGGACTCTAGCGTGGTTACTCGATCTACTCTCTCCCTCCTAAACAGGATCCTCAGGGGGGGAAACGGAGGTGGGGAGAGAACTGGAGGACATGAGGCAGGATGTCTCCAAACTCGGTTTTCTTTCACTTTTTTCTTGTCATTACGGTAGGTGTCCCCACTTTCTTCTTTTCTTTAATAGCAGTCATTGAGGCTAAAAAAAAAAAAAAATCCATCCATTTTCCTTTCTCTCACTCATTTAATGAACAAATCATCCTATTTCCTTTTTCTTTCAACTTCCAGTCCAGGATCAACTATGCATTCTGGTATGTGTGTGTCTATGCATTTATGTATAGAGACAGAGTCTCCCCATGTTACCCAGGCTGTCCTCAAACTCCTGGGCTTATAGGATCCTCCTGTGTCAGCCTCCCCAGTAACTGGAACTACCAGCATGCACCACTGCACCCAGCGAAGGAAGCATAAGTATTAACACAGCCCAGAACTCAAAATCTCTTTGACATCTGGATGAAAAAGAACACCAACACCTTAGCCAAGGCCCACCAAGAGAACACAGTATTCTCCCTGAATTATCATTAAAGATGCCAAGTTGCCTAGTCAAGGGTTTCACTACTGTACTTAGGATCCAAGATTTACTTTAGAGTTAGGGGTCAGGTGGGTAAAGAACAAAGTTCAAAACTCCAAAATATCACATAATTTGGAGTCTTTCCTGATTCACCTAAGTAACCACTCTAATTTTTGACAAGCATGATGGATTTTGCATCTGGGCACATTAGCAACCACAGTCTAAGTTTCCTTCCTTGGCAGGTTGTCTAAGGGCAGGGAGTAAAACCAGCAGGAACTCTATATGACCAGAATACTGTAAAACCAACCACAGCCAGGATTTGTAACTCCAGCTGGAGGTGGGGGGAGGGAGGGTAGAAACCACATCCTTATCATGCACCAAACTTAAGAATTCAAGGATCTAAAACTTTTCTCCCTGTGAGGTTGCTTATAAACCACCCTCCCACTCCCCAAGATTCATGCTAACAAATAACAAGCTTTTCATTCTTGGAGAAAACAATACAGATTTTTAGAGATGTAGATCTTAACTTCATTATTGCAACAGACTTCATGCAGTCAGCCCAGAAAGAAAAGTTTATGCCCCTTCTTGTCTTAACATGACAGAGAATAATGGCCATGTTCACCAGGGGCTCATAAATGGGTGAGTCACAAATCTCATGGCAGGGAGATTTATAATAATAAAGTCTTACATTCCCCCTACTCAATTAAAAAAAAAAGTTACATCTTAAATATGAACTACTCATGTATTTAAGCCACTTCTGATAGAGTGTTTAATGAATTCTACCACACAATAAACACTCATGCTTAAAAATATAACTGAACAAAGGTCTTTTCTTTCAAAACTGACTAATTTTGCTTCCTCCACTGAGTCTTAGGATCCCAGTAGTTTTTACAAAGTAGATTTTTATTTCTTTTGTTCAGAATGATGGAGACTGTCCAAATAAATTGAAAATTCCCTGAAAACTAAGGAGGATGAAGGAAGGGAAAAAAACATGGGCCAAATACTGAGAAGTATAAAAGTTTTGCCAGCCCCGCAGCACTCCAGTTGTGCTGTCCAAGAAGTGGCAGCCAGCCATAGGTGGAAGGATACTGAGTCCTTGAAAAGTGGCAATCCAAATTGAGATGTGTTATGAGTGTAAAATACACACTGGATTTCAACGATGTAGTACCAAAAAAATGTTAAAATATCTCATTAGGAATTCTTGTATACGGGTTACATATTACAATGATAATATTTTGGAATATTAGGTTAAATAAAACATTAAAATTTATGAAATTTCGGCCAGGCGCGGTGGCTCACGCCTTTAATCCTAGCACTCTGGGAGAGGCCGAGGAGGGAGGATCGTGTGAGCTCAGGAGTTCAAGCCAGCCTGAGAAAGAGCAAGACCCCATCTCTACTAAAAATAGAAAGAAATGATCTGGACAACTAAAAATATACATAAAAAATTAGCCAGGCATGGTGGCACATGTCTGTAGTCCCAGCTACTCGGGAGGCTGAGGTAGGAGGATCACTTGAGCCCAGGAGTTTGAGGTTGCTGTGAGGTAGGCTGACACCATGGCACTCTAGCCTGAGCAACAGAGTGAGACTCTGTCTCAAAAAAAAAAAAAAAAAATTTAACGAAATTTAATTTTTGGCTTTTCTTATTTCTTTTAATGTGGTATAGTGCATTGAATAGTGTCCCCCAACCTTTATGTCCACCAGGAACCTCAGAATGAGATCTTATTTGGAAATAGGGTCTTTTTGTTGATATATGTGATCAGTTAAGGATCTTCAGATGAAATTGTCCTGAATTTAGACTGAGCCCTAAAACCAATGACTGGTATCTTCCTAAAAGAAAGAAGAAGGAGATTTGGGCACAGAAACACAGACAAACGGGGAAGAAGTCCAAGTGAAGACAGAGGCAGAGATTGGAATGATACACCCATAAGCCAGAAATGTCCGGATTGCCAAGAGCCACCAGATGCTAGGAAGAAGCAAGGAAGGATTCTTTCCCAGAGCTCTCAGGAGTATGACTCAGATGACACCTTGATCTTGGGCTTCTGGCCTCCAAAACTGTGAGTAAAGGAACTTTGTTTGCTGTTTTCAGCCACCTATTTTGTGGTAATTTGTTATACCAGCCCTAGAAAACTAACACATGGGGCTACCAGAAAATGTTAAATTATATATGTGGCTCACATTTTATTTCTATTGGACATTGCTGCACTAGAGTATAAAGGGAATCCACCACCAAACCCCAAGTCTTCACTGTGGACCCTAACAGTTTAGGCATAAAATAGTCTCAATATCCTTAAGTGGTCCTAAGTGGTTAAAGTTATACCCCATTGAGATAGCTCAAAGTTCCTTGAGTTTTGCTCATTTGTTTCAGAATTTCTTTTTGTAGGTCATGAAAAATACTTCTTGCACATGTGCATGTACCATTACACATCTAACAACCTGAGTGCACTAAAATTTTTAATACATATAGGACTAGTTGCTTGATTTGCTAAAGAGGACATACACTAAACCCTTTAAAAACCATTCAATGCCATTATTCTTGTCTGCTTGAAAAACATTTTCTGCCAAGCTTTCTAAGCTGCTGCTACCATGCCCTTCACCTTGGCCTCGACCTCCCCTTTCCAAATGTTCAGGTCTGGCCCCTGTTCCTTGAGATAAGAGATCTCCCTTGAAAACACCTTTCCCATGTCTCTCCTTAATTAGGCATGACAGCTGCTGTCTAAAGAAACTCGCAAGAGAGTTGGCCTTCCAGCTTTAACAAAGTACCAGCTGAAGGACAACATTTTAGGGAGTGCACTGTCAAGCCAATTACTGCAGCAGCGAGCAACCTGGGCATAAGGAGGGGAAGCCTACCCAGATGATTTCTTCTCCCCCAAGAGCAAGTCTCTGCAGACATGGCAGAACCAAGAAGGAAGAAAAGGTCACTGCACTAGTCTTGAGAGGCCTGGGATAAAAATGTTTGTGTCCCAACAGTATCCCAGGATTAGAGGTCAAGAGAATGCAAAAGACTTTGTCATAGTATGCAGAACCAGGATGGACGATGAGAAGGAAGCTGAACTAGATAAACAAGTGATCACAATGCAGATCACAGACAGACAAGGGAGTGGGGTGCTCACAGTTCACTCGGTGTTAACGGGTGAGATGGGGGTGAGGATATTTGAATGATATCCAGAACAGGAGAAAGACAGCCAGCTGTCTATCAGGATTCTGTCATGCTTAAAGACTGAAAAGTCATATTTGCTGGAAAACTTAAAAATAAGGAACAGGGGCGTCCCACAGCAAGAATATGCTAATGGGAAATTTATGGAGTAAAACTGTGAATCCAGCATTTATTAAGCACCTAAAATGAGAAAAGGTATTCTTTTTTTTCCCCCAATTCCAAAGCAGCTTGGCTATTGTATATGCATTCTTATCTCACCCCATGTGAGGAAAACATTAATTATTCCTATTGTTTAAAAAGAAAACTGAGGCTATAGGTGATAAGAGACTTGCCTGAGGTTACTCAGTCTACCCTGCAGAAGCACAGAGTATGTCCAGGCAGATAATTGGTCTTGTGGTTGTGAGTGGGGTAGGTCCTCACTCTATTTACTACCTATCTGCTCCAGGTTGCATAAAGGCAGAATGTTTAAAAGTCAAGGACCAAAACCTAACTTCACACCCACTAGGACAGCTATGATCAAGAGGGCACACGGTTAAAGAGGCGGAATAAGTTTTGGTGTTCTCCTGCACAGTAGGGTGACTATAGTTAACGATAATGTATCGTATCGTATACTACAAAATAGCTAGAAGAGAAGACTTTGAATGTTCTCACCACAAAGAAATGACCAGTGTTTGAGGTGATGGATTAGTTAATTACCCTGATTTGATCATTACACAATGTATACATGTATCAAAACATCACACTGTACCCCATATATGTACAATTACTATGTGTCAATTGAAACAAAACTTTTAAGAAAGGCAGTCAATAACAAATTATCAAGGATGTGGGAAATGAAAATCCTCATACATTATTGGTGGGGATCTAAAATGGTACAGTCACTTTGGAAAACAGTTTGGCAGCTTCTTAAAAAATTAAACATAGACCAATGGAACAGAATAGGGAGCCCAAAAATAAACACTCACATATACGGTCAAATGATTTTGACAAGAGTGCCAAGACCATTCAATGGGGAAAGAACAGTCTTTTCAACAAATGGTGCTGGAAAAATGGGTTATCTATATGCAAAATAATAAAGTTGGACCCTTACCTAACACCATATATAAAAAATGAACTCAAAACAGATCAAAGACCTCAACATAAGACTTAAAACTCTGAATCCCTTAGAAAACATAGGGGGAAAGCTTTATGATACTAGATTCAACAATGATGTCTTAGATATAACAGACCAAAAGCACAGGCAGCAAAAGAAAAATAGATAAGCTGGAATTAATTAAAATGTAAAACTTCTGGGCATCAAAGGACATAATCAACAGAGTCAAAAGGCAACCCATAGAATGGTAGAAAATATTTGTAAATCATATGTTTGATAAGGAGTTAATATCTGGAATATATAAAGAACTCCTGCAACTCAACAACAACAAAAAATAGCCCAATTTAAAAATGGGCAAAGGACTTGAACAAACCAAAGATTTGCAAATGGCTAATAAACACATGAAAAGATGCTCAAAATCATTAATCATTATGGAAATGCAAATTAAAATTATAATGAGATACCACTTCACCCCCATTAGCATGGCTACTATAAAAAAGAACAAAAAAACAGAAAACAAGTGTTGGAGAGGATGTAGAGATATTGGAACCCTTGTGCATTGCTGGTGAGAATGTAAAATGGTGCAGCTACTATGAAAAACAGTGTGACGGTTCCTAAAAATATTAAAAATGGAATTATCATGTGATCCAGCAATTCCACTTCTGGGTATATACCCAAAAGAATTGAAAGCAGGAAGTCAAAGAGATATTTGTACACTCATGTTCTAGCAGCATTATTTAGCACGATAGTCAAAAGGTGGAAGCAGGCCGGGCATGGTAGGTAGGAGGATCCCTTGAGGCCATGAGTTCAAGACTAGCCTGGGCAATATAGCAAGACCCCCCCCCCCCACACACACACACAAAAGAAGCAGCAGCAACCCAAGTATACCTTGTCAGATGAACAAACAAATAAAATGTGGTATACTCATACACTAGAATATTATTCAACCTTAGACAAAAAAGGCAATTCTGACACAGGCTACAACTTGAATGAGACTTGAGGATGTTATGCTAAGCAAAAGAAGCCAGTAACGAAAGGACAAATACTGTATGACTTCACTTATATGAGGTACCCACAGTAGCCAAATTCATAGAGATAGAAAGCAGAATGGTGGTGGCAGGGGGTTGGAGGGAGGTGGCGAGGAGTTAGTGTGTAATGAGTACAGAGTTTCGGTTTGTCAAGATAAAAAGAGTTTTGTGGATGGATTTTGGTGATAATTATATAACAATGTGAATTTCTTAATGCTGCTGAGCTTAAACACTTAAAAATGGTTAATACCATAAATGTTATGTTATGTGTATTTTATCACAATATTTTGAAGTAACAACAATTCTTTTTAAAAGTTAAACACAAATTTAACACATGACCCAGCAAATCCACTCCTAGGTATCTACCCAAGAGAAACGAAAACATATAACCACACAAAGACTTGCATGCAAATACCTCAACATTATTCATAACAGCCAAAAAGCAGAAAGAACCTAAATGCCCATCAACTGATTAATGCATAAATAAAATATGTTATATGTAATTAAGTAATAGAATATTATTTGAAACAAAAAAGAATGTTTAGGCAAACAAAAAAAGACAAAAAAAAATCATTAAAAAAAATGAAATGCTGATATAATATATGTCACAACATGAATGAACCTCAAACACATTATGCTCAGTGTAAGACACCAGTCATAAAAGACCACATATTGTATAATTCCATTTATGTGAATATCCAGAAAAGCAAATTTATAGAGATAGAAAATAGATTATGTTAGTCTGGGCCTGGGGGCTGGAACAGGGTTAACTGCAAATAGACACAGGAATCTTTTGGAGGTGACAGAAATCTTCTAAAAGTAGATTGTGGTGACGATTGCACAACTTGGTCAATTTCCTAAAAATCATTGAATTGTACACTTAAAACCAGAGAATTTTACGAGACCCTGATTATACCTCAATAAAGCTGGGTTTTTTTAAAGGCAAGAACTGCTAGTAACTATCACTTCAAAGAAGAATCTTCTGCAAACTTCAAAGTTTCCCCAAAGTGTGTCCCAGAATTGGGGCTTATTTTCTCCTCACAAGTTAAGGAAGCTTAATAAGCTACACTTGCCAAAAAAAAAAAACAGGACTAGCACATGAGGGCCTTCTTCTCTGTCAAAAACCCCACCCTTATCTGATCTAAAAAAGCAAAAAAAAAAAAAAAACTGCAGTCCCTAGGTGGCCGCACCTCTGCCCTCAGAATCTGGCTTGGCAAAAGAAAAATAGCAAATGACAAGAACAAGTGAGTCATTAAGTAGGTTGCCCTGTTTGTGAAATAAGTAGAGGTTTTGAAACAATTAAAACCTGCTAATAGGGCCAGGTGCGGTGGCTCACGCCTATAATCCTAGCACTCTAGGAGGCTGAGGCAGGAGGATCACTTGAGCTCAGGAGTTCGAGACCAGCCTGAGCAAGAGTGAAATCCCGTCTCTACTAAAAATAGAAAGAAATCAGCTGGACAACTAAAAAAATATATAGAAAAAATTAGCCAGGCATGGTGGCGCATGCCTGTAGTCCCAGCTACTCGGGAGGCTGAAGCAGAAGGATTGCTTGAGCCCAGGAGTTTGAGGTTGCTGTGAGCTAGGCTCATGCCACGGTACTCTAGCCCGGGCAACAGAGTAAGACTCTGCCTCAAAAAAAAAAAAACCTGCTAATAATAAAGACTGATGTTACTGGTATTTGTTTTGGGCTCCCTACTAAATGCTAACTTGCTGACATCTAACTTTCTGGTTTCTTCACAAATTCACTGGAGCCAAATTGGAATCTAAAGAGAATTTCTGGATAGCTATTCTAGTTTCCTTCTTGGAATTGCAGTATAAAATTCAAGATACAGCCTCAGGAGGGTGGGGGAGGGGAGACTAAGAGTTTCTGGAAATGGTTAAAAGGGAGCAAGAAGTGAAATTGGCAATGGAGGAAGACTGTGGTGACAGGGTTTAAATTTTCACTTGCTACCCCTGTGAACTGCTTGAATTTTCCTCTTGACTGTATACACGTATTACTTTGAAAAAGATATTTTAATCCAAATTGTTTTAAAATAACAACAAAACCTGGAGCCCACTGTCAGCAGTTGTGATCTAACTGCTTGGAATTTTCTCCTTGGAAGTAACTGGTTTTTGCATAATGCTGATGTGATTTGGAGCAGTGCTTCTTGAACTTCCTTCCATCTGCTCAGGAATCACCTGGAAATCTTATCAAAATGCAGATTAAGTTTGAGTAAATCTTGGGTGGAGCCTAAGATCCCACATTTCTAGAAAGAATGGTGAGGACCATTCTTTGAATAGCAAAATATTTGAAGGGATAAATACAACTCTGCCAGGTGTGGTGGCTCACACCTGTAATCCCAGCACTCTGGGAGGCTGAGGCAGGAGGATTGCTTGAGGTAGATCAGGAGTTCAAGACCAGCCTGAGCAGGAGCAAGACCAGTCTCTAATAGAAATAGAAAAAATTAGCCGGGCATGGTGGCACATGCCTGTAGTCCCAGCTACTCAGGAGGCTGAGGCAGGAGGATTGCCTGAGCCCAGGAGTTTGAGGTTGCTGTGAGCTAGGCTGAAGCCATGGCTCTCCAGCCTGGCGACAGAGAGAGACTCTGTTTCAATAAATAAGGAAAGAAAAGAAAAGAAAAATATAACTCCACTTTCTTCTCCCTGGATTAACTTTAGCCTTTCATATATAGATTAAGTTTAGATGGCTAAATAATCCTTTCTGGAACATATATCCTTTTTTTGTCTTCACTGTGTGGACAATCAAGACCAGCAGATGCCATAAAGCTATGACCTCAAACTGGGATTTTAAAAATCTGGGACCTTTGGCAGTTAAAAAAGAAAGTGTGCCAGGTAGGGGGGGCAGGGTTCCTTCAAGGAAGCAAAATTGCCTGGGATTGAGATTGAAAACAGACCTGGAAGGAAAAAAAGATAGCTGGTGAGGTAACTCACTAGCGGAAGCATCTCTGAATACCTTAATTAAGAGGGCCATTTTGGTCTGGAAAGTCAAAGGGAACCACAAAAACAATATCAAAGAAAATGGTCAAGCCTACAGAAGGAGAATGGAAATCACATCAAGAGGAAATGACCTAGGGCAAAACAACTCAGGTATAAATACCCCATTCAAATGCTTCCCATCCATGCTTTCCAGGGTTACTCCAACATCAAAGCAACAGAAAATCTTTGTGACATCCTGCCAGGAGGAAGTCCTTGTGCCTATGCTGGAGTTGAATAGGAAACTGCCCTCCTTATGCTAAATAATAGGTCTGGATGAATCAAAGGCCCACAACCCTCAGGCAGTATCTCCAAAGGTGCTGGAAAGCTCCAAAGGCTGCCTGCCACCTGGCCTAGGGGTTGGCTAGACCCTTCATTATATCTGAGTCACCTCTCCAGGACCAAACCCAAGCATGCATCACCCCTGGAAGGGCCTCAGGAGGTCCCGATTGACACCAGGGCCTAGAAACTGGTGCCCCAGAATACTAAATCCAAGCCAAGTTTTTTAAATTGAATACACACACATTCTCAGACTTTATCTGTGAAGATGCCTAAGCAGTCAGCTCAGTCTTCAACACAGTGGAAAGATTTGTCAAACTGCTTGGCTAACACTGAGCAGCTCAGACAACCAGCTGACAGGCAGAATTTCTCATCCTTCAGCCTGTTGTTTTGGCACCAGGTCAGTGAGGATGAGCAAAATAAATAGTGCCTTATATGTTGTTTCCTTGGACAGCTCACGTTCTCATGGTATCAGTCATTACCTGGGCTGATGACTCTCCAATTCACATAACCAGCCTAACCCGCAAAGCAGAACTTCTAGCCCACATTCCCAACTGCCTACATGCCCAGCAAACGTCACACCAACGCCTGCCCTCCACTCCAACACCCCTTTTCAACTACCCTATTGCCTTCATGGCATTACCCTCCTCCCAGCGCCTGAGGCTCAACATATCTGCATTCAGTGTCCTCAGCCAAGGCCATCTGATTCTCCTTTCAAAGTTTCTCAGATTTATACCTTCTCCCTTCTCCCTGCCAGGGTTCTAGTCCAGGCCCCTGTCAGTTAGAAGAAATACTTCCTCCCTTCTTCCAACACATTCCCACTCCCAATCCCAGCACCCGCCAATATCACTCTACTCTAAAATGACGCTTAAACAATCATGTCGAGCATTTGTGTTTCATACTTTCCAAGGTAATTGCAGTTCAAATCATCTTATTTTCCCCTCCCAACAACCCTGTAGGACAAGTAATCCAATGCTTACAGAAGGGGTGTGGCTTGCCTGAGTTCACCCAGCTGGCAAAGAACAAGGAGCCAAGACCAAAACCTAGACCTCCCCTACGGCACGCCGAAGTATCTCGTGCCTCCGCCTTCTTAAAGTGCAAACACACTTTGATACATGGACTCCTTCGAAATTTTCCACCTAAAATTCAATACTTCCTATCTAATGATTTCTTCCTAACCCAGCAGACTCTATTTCCCACTGTTTCTCTTTACAAGTTTTTCTCTTTTTCCCCAATTTGTCTAGTCTCTTTATCAAGATCCTTTTGTATTTCATAAGCGTGATGACTGCGTTTTCATACTCATGCGTGAGATGTGCCTCCCTGAAGCCTTGTTAAAACGTCAGCACATTACTTGTCTGACGTGGAAAAAAAAGATCTATAATTATTATTTATATTTAGCACTGCTGTTAACTGTAATAGTAGCTAACATTTGCTGAGCATTTAGAATGTTCCAGATTCTATACCACATTGCTAAACGGATTATCTCATTTTATCATCAAAACAACACTTGACTATTAACAGACATAGCTAATTTAACACCTTGGAGACAGAACTTTTGATTCTCACCCATTCCAAACCTGCTTCTCCCATGGCCTTCCTCATCTTGGTAAATGGAACTACCCTCCTTGCTCAGGCCAACAATCTACACATTATCCTTCATTTCTGTCTTTTCTTCACCCCGGTCCCCATGACAAATTAAGTCCTGTTGACTCTACCCTCATAATATAGCCCCAAACTGTCTGCTTCTCACCCACCCATCCCTCACTGCTACTACCCTACTGGTCCAAGACACCATCCACTCATATCTAGACTACAACAACTTCCAACTGGCCCTCTTTTTCTAGTTCTTTCTCTCGTGCACTTTATTCTTCTCAGAGCAGCCAGAGGAGTTGCTTTAAAATGCAAATCTAGTATGAATCCATTGGAAATAGCCCAGATATAGTCTATAACAGGTAAACAAATAAACAAACTCTGGTATATCCATACAATGGACTACTGCCCAGCAATACAAAGAAATTAACTACTGATGCATGCAACAACATGGATGAATCTCAGAAATATTATCCTGCCCGAAAAAAGAGTATACACTATGTGGTACCATTTATATGAAATTCTAGAACAGCAAAACTAATGTAGGGGGCACACATCAGATTAGTGGGTGCTTCTCAGGAAGAAAGATTTAAATGGCAAGAAGCAGGTGGGAATTTTCCAGGGAGATGGAAAAAGTTCTATGTCTTGATATATATTTGTCAAAACTGATCAGAACTGAAGATCTGAACATTTCACTGTGTGAAAGCTATGCTTCAACATTCTGGCCCCCACTTATCTCTCCCATCTCAGCTCCTACCTTCATCCTCCACCCCCCTCCACCTGGCCACACCAGTTTCCCAGCAGGGATTGCACATGCCAACACATTTCTGTCCTAAGTCTTTTCATACGCACTGACACCCCCTCCCCTCACTTCTTGTTATCATTCAGGCCCCAGCCCATGTCCCCTCTGCAGAGAGACCTTCCTGGGCACTTATCTGAAGGAATTCCCCAGGCACTCTCATTTAATTTTCTGTTTTCATTCTCTAGGTGGCATGTACCACTTTCTATTATTTTCTTGTTTATGGACTATTTCTGCTACCACAAAGCAAGCTCTGCAACAGCAAGGACCCATCTGTCACTGTATCACCAGCGTCTAAATCAACACCTGGCACGTTAAACAACGATTTGGTGAATGAACGGAAAAAGTTGACATTATCGCTATCTTCATTTTAGAGGTATGAAACCTGTGGCTTGTAAAGGGTAAGTAACCTTCCGATGGTCATACATCAGGAATCAAACCCAGGCAGGCTGGTGCCCAGGTCTATGTTCTAAACCACTCTGATGTCTTGCTCCCTTCAGTTTTGTTTCTCTGCTTGATTTTGCCCTCTTCGCTCCACCTGGGCTGGGCCTGTCTCCTTTACCTCCACTGCCCCTAGCTCATGATGTTTCTCACCGCATGGACCTCAGGCTTGATTATTCACTTTAATATTTCTTTCACTCCACATCTGTCTCCCTAGCAAGACAAGGGGCTCCATGTGGCTTTGCCTCCTTTTGCAGGTGTAGCACAGAGCTGGGCACAGGCACCTAACCAATAATCACAACGTGTTCCCTCGGAGGTGGGATGAGTCAGGTAGGCCTGTGGGTATGTGCAAATCCTCGGTTACATGACTCACTTTATTATTTCAAAGTATGTTGACCCTGGCTTCTTTGGCATCCTGCCATCCAGTTTCAACACTGCCTTGTTAGAACTGATGCAAATTAGCACTGCCACCATCAGTCACTATGATATTACTCAGGCCTCATCCCTGTACTTCTGGAATCTCCTGCATACCACACAAGCCTGGCAGAAGGCTGCATACAATGAATGGGGACTGATTAGGATGGTGTGGAATTTAATGGAAACATCCCCCACACGCCTTGCCTTGAGGTCACTGAAGGGATTACTCTAAGCCTTCTCCAGAGTTTCAGTGGTCTATCATTCCAAGTGGATCATTAGAGACAGTATTCACACTTTTTTCCAAAATAAATGCATTCACCTCCCGATGAAAAAAAAATAATAAACCGAAACAAAAGATGAACAAATTAAAGAAAGTCTATTTCTTTAGACTTTAAAGTAAGCAGCAAAGCAACATAAATTGTAGTTAGAAAACATGCCTTTATAAGTGATTAATTTTTTTTCTAACTCACTAATATAATACAGATTTTTAGAATGTATCGTAAGACTTTTCCCACTTCACAGTTTTAACACATTGGTCTCACAACGCTCATGATAACTTTGTGAGAATTAAACCCAAATTCACAGAGGAAATGGTGGTTGGAAAAGTTCACGTCATTTACTCAGAGAAGGATTAAAATGTAGGTCTGACTTTCTTTGCTTGATCTTGTAGCAGAAGTCCAGGCCATCAAATAAGAGTTGCTTGTCATTAGGTCCCCATGAGCTAGAGAACTACACTTAGCTATAAATAGAATTAAAGCTCTCTGAGCCTCAGTTTCCTCATCTTTAAAACACAATTTCCTTTCCTCCAATCTCACAAAGCCTGTGAATATAACATTACCCATTTATTCAACAAATATTTATTGAGTGCCTACTACATGCAAGGTATTGTCTACCCAGAATAGGAAGTAAACCAAAGTCTGCTTCATGGAGCTTCTATTGTCAATAGGAAGCGGATAAGAAATGATTTAAAAAAAAAATTTGATTTTGAAATATTAACAAGTACAGTGGAGGAAAATAAAACAAGGTAAGATTGCAGAGTGATGGATGGGGTACTGCTGTTTTAGACAGGAGGGGTCAGGACGTCTTCTCTGAGAAGTTGGCATTTGAGAATAGACTAGAATGAGGCTTTGAGACCAAGACACGGAAGTATCTGGAGGAGAAAAGTGTTCAACGCAGCAGGTAACTGCATGCACAATTAGATGCCAGAGATAAAAGTGATTGAAAATTGTAAAGGATTCAATTCTGTTCAATTATAAATTGTCATAAGAAGTTTGAACAGGAGCTACCTGAGCAGATGTCTTCTAAAGCAGGCCATGGAATTAAATGTTAAATGAATAAATCAATGGCAATAGCTATGATGTGTGTGCACACACACTAG
Organism: Propithecus coquereli; assembly: GCF_000956105.1. Classification (NCBI taxonomy): domain Eukaryota; kingdom Metazoa; phylum Chordata; class Mammalia; order Primates; family Indriidae; genus Propithecus; species Propithecus coquereli. Next base: position 2,443,694 of record NW_012136080.1, read on the forward strand.
GTAAATTCAAAGATGAAAATCCCATTTTGTCAAATATATAAATTACAGAAAAGATTAATCTACAAGTGGATGTCCACATGATTCCATTAAATAATAAGCTCATCTTATATATTCAGTACTAGCTTTCAGGGATACAGTTACTATAAAAGATTTCTGTGGCACTATATAGTAATTTTTGTTTCTCACTGCCATTCCTGGGGAGAAGGTGACGTTGAGTGGCCTCAGCAGGCAGTTCTGAAGAACATGGGAATGAACGTTCACTTTCCAACAGCTCCATCAACTATGCCAACAGAAGTAACACTGCCCAATTTATATCCTGGGTTCTGGCCAGCCTTCTAGGAAACCTGCCATCACTCCCAGCATGTATGGTTCTGTATGGCTTATAGAATATGACGTATAACAACCCTCATCATCTTCCAGAACAAGGGCAGGTGGCAACAGGACTTGGATACCGGTAAGGACGCACCAATACAGACACCAGGGGAGAAGGAATTGTGCAGGCTGGACATTCTACCAACTGTGACATCATCGGGCCCCTGCACCCACCTCCCCATCCTTCTGCCTCTCCTCCATTCCACTGGTTATCTACATCTACCTGGCCAAGTATACCTCCTTGATTTCTTGTCCACATTCCTGCCCTCTTGGGTTCTTCCCAATATACCTGAATATCAAATTCCCATCCTTTCTTTCAAAAGCCTAATTAAAATTCATTCTATGAGGTTGTCCATAGCCGATGACTTCCATCCTGAAAATAGCTGGCAATTTTTAACTTGTTTTTAAATTTTAAAACATGTGTCTTTACAAATTACTGCTATACACAACAACATGGATACATCTCACAGATTTAATGTTGAGTGAAAGAAGCCAGATACAAAGAGTTCATACCATATGATTCCATTTATGTAAAGTTTAAGAACAGACAAAACTAATCTCTGGTAATAGAAGTCAGAATAAGGGTTACCAGAAGTAGGGAGAAGGCACTGGGGAGCCCTCTGAGGTGCTGAAAATGTCCTATAGCTTTATCTAGGCGGCAGTTGCACTGAAGTAGACATATGTAAAAATTCATTGCATTATAAACTCATGATTGAGCACATTACTGTATGCACAATCAAATTAAATCTTTTTTAAAAAATTACTTTCCTTTGATTGTGCTGAGATATCGCTGTGCATTCAGTCTTAAATAGAACTGTTTGGGGACTACTAACCTTTCACCATAGTCAATTCCTTAACTTTCTGTCACATTTGGCACCTTCCACAGCCTGAATAGGTACCTCTTTCATCTACCTTCAACAGGGAATTCTACTGGGCCGACGGTGACCAGTCTTGATTGTCAGCTTTAAAACAATCAAGGGCATGCATATGTCTGTCCTGAGGCAGTAATAAAGAACACTTATTTTGTTTACTTTATGGCCTGCACAGTTTCAATGGACTAGAAAAGGCTTTGAACATACCTCTCTCAATAGGAGTACAATAAACCTCAAATGAGAGCAGAATGCCTGAAACAAATGAAATCCTCTCCGGAAACCGTTTGGAAGAAGAGTGACCCCCTCCACCCTCATGAGAAAGTTTTGGAAGAGGAGGCAAAATGGTGGTGCTCTGGCAAGAGAATCTCAGTGAGCTGGCGCTTTCCTGAGTAACCACTGCAGCTTGAGGAAGTCGCTTAAACCTCTTTGGGTCTCAGTTCCCTGCTTTAGTAAAATGACCTTCCTTACCTTCCTCTTAACCCGGGTAGAAGAATCAAATGACATGAGACATAACACTTGGGCAAAACACAAACTGCCGATACCAATGGAATGTTTTTAAAAATAAAATAAAACAGACTTTTGTGGAATGCCTGTGTTCCAAGAACTTTCACATACGATAAACTATTTAACACTCATCAGTGTCATAAGTCAATGAGGTGGCACCTGGACTTCCACTTCACCCAGGAGGAAACTGAAACTAGGCAGTGAAGTGGCTGCCCCGGGGCACCCAGGGTGGAGAGAGTAGGGGGAGGATTCTCCCAATGTTCCGCCCACATGCAGGTAGCCAGTGAGCCCGTTCTGATCCCATGTTTGAATCAGATTACCACCAAGAAAGGCACCCTGCATCCAGAGTGAGGAAACTGTTGACAACTCTTCCTAAACAGCTACTTTCTGTTTAGGAAAGACTAACCAAATCAGAACCCCTATGCCTTGAAAATTCAAATTTTATTAGCACTGCACTGAGTATTCAGATCTTTCATCTGAGAAGCAGATGTGCTGACTGTTCCAAGGCATCTCACAAGAAAGTGTGTATTTCACCCTCCAAACTTCCTATGATGGGTCAGACCCTGTGGATGGGCCTAACAACCCTAGAATTAAATCTGGCTAACATGGATAGGCAACTGGGTTTAAAACTGCTGGCTGGTTTTAGAGAACAAAACAAAAATCTTAAACAGCGCTGCATCACAAATCGCTACTTGCAAACGCATGCTTCCTAAAACAAAACAGTCCTCAGCAGATTTTGTTCTGTTTTGCCCTGTAAACTACTTTTTCAGTTATATAAAACTACAAATTGCAATCTGAAAGCTTTGCAGGCTTGAATTTCCATCTTCCCTGAAAATTTATGAGGACATAGAATTAAATTTGGACATCTTTCTCTCAGCCTTTTTGTATTGCGTCTGCCAAATGAAAAACATTTTTCCTATGTGTGTTTGGCTCTATGACAGTGGTCCCCAACCCTTCTGGCACCAGGGATCAGTTTCATGGAAGACAATTTTTTCCACAGATTGGGGGGAGCTCTGCAGACCAGTCCCTAACAGGTCACAAACCGTACTGGTCTGCAGCCCAGGGTTGGGGACCTCAGCTCTATGATCTTACGGCCTTTCAGAGAAGTCACCACACATAACATAACTGTATGCAGTATATTTATGTGGCTAAAGACTAATCTTTTAAAACATTTTATCTACCTCCCCCCATGTTTTGTATTTTGCTGTAACAATCCTGCCTATTTGAAGAGTGTCGAAAAAGATATTTTTAATTTGGTTTCTGTTTGCAAGCCAACAATCAATTGATACAAAATATCACCTTAAAAAGGTACTCGTGGCAGGAGGAAACTTTTGGGGGAGATGGAAGAGTTATAAAACTGGATTGTGGTGATGGATATACAACTGTATACATTTACTGAAAAGCATCTGAGTGAGTTTTATGATCTATAAATGATACCGAAATAAAGCTATTTAAAAAATATGCCCATGATTCACAAAGTGAGATTTTTCAGATTTCGAGTATTATTCAAATTCACATTAAAAGATTGTTTTTTGTTTCCAATGCTGCGAAAGTATATATGGTATTATGGGACACTACAATTTTCCTCTAAAGCAGGGTTTCTCAACTTCTGCACTATTGACATTTTGGGCCAGATAAGCCTTTTGTTGTGGGGAGCTGTCCTGGGCATTGTCGGATGTTTAGCAATATCCCTGGGCTCTACTCACCAGTTGCCAGTAGCACTCCCTTCCTCCAACTGCGATGACCAAAAATGTCTCCAGATATTGCCAGATGTTCCCTGGGGGACTAAACAGTTCCTGGGTAAGAGCTCCTGCTCTAGATGCTGACAATTGAAAAGAAATTTGCTCTTTGGAGGAATGATTGACAAATACAAACAACTGCATTAGGGGGCTCTCCCCAACTATAAGGCTTGTTCCAGTGTCCTGTCTACCAGCCCTCGGCCAACAGGGGATGCTTTCTGGATGCTTTTTCTCCTATAGTGGCACCTCTACCTCCACTCTGCATATTCTACAGTGTCATTTCTAGATTATAAACCATTACTTTTAAAATTAAGAGTAATTTTATAGTCCTGTGCCCATTGTAATTCTCTAAGTATGGCACTCAGCCCAGAATCCGAGCAACTGGGTTCGCCATAAATGCTTTGTGGCCACTGACTCTGATATACAAATAAAGTACCAGGCAATTCAGTTCAGCCAGCATTAACCTGGCATCTTTAAGTTCTAGGAACTTTGGGGGCATTTTCTCTTTTAATTTCAAGGTTGAAGTTATGGCCACCATTTTATAGATGCAGTCATCGAGGTTCAGAGAAAAACTAAGTGACTTGTGTCCAAGATCACACAAGTGGCAGAGCTGAGATTTGAGGATGAGTCTCATGTCCTTTCTTGACTTTTCAGTTAACAGTGTCTCCCTTAAGCTGCTATAAGGGCTTACCATGGGCAAGAACACTGTGCTGGATGCCTAAAATAGCCCATTTTAAATCCTCATTGTTATGCTATGATAGGGGATCACATTATTCCTACTTTTTAGACAGGGAAATGGAAGTTGCAGTGAAGTCCTTGTCCAAGGTCACTGGGCTGGATATCCTAAAACTTAAGCTCAGCTTAACCTGAACTCTGAAGCCTCTTCTCTTAGCCACTACACCCCTCATGATAAATGGCCTATTTCTTTAGGAAGGGTAAGTCAATGATTTTGTTTTTGTTTTTAAGTTAGTAGATGTTACACTTTAATTCAAGGAGATTGGGATTTGAGCTACTCATACATTCTCTTAAGGTTTCTTTTACAACATTAAAAACCCAGTCCTATCAACATCTGCAGGATACCTAGAAATGTCCTACATGAAAAATCTCCTCTACCCAATTGTCAAGAAGTAATCAAGTTAAAATCCCACAACTGCTATCCAACAGCTAATCATTTTCTCCATTTTCTCTTCTCTAGTTCATTCACTCAGTCAATAACCACATCATTTAGAATCTGTTCACAGATTCTAAACACATATCAAATAATCACACTTATTTACAATCACAATAAAAGTACCAGGAAGGAAGAGTATAGAAAAGTTTTGATAATTTCTAATGAGAAGTTTGGCTAAGAGAGTAAAGGAAAGTCAAGGAATCTGAGATGTACAGGAAGAACTGGGAGTTAATTTTAAAGTAAGGACAGAAGAGTTTTCAGTCCCAGTGAACGGCATGTGCAAAAGCCCAGAGGTAGAAGGGAACCATGTACTCAAGGCCCTGACAAAGAGTCAGAGATAGCACTGGCCAGGCTATATAGGGCCTTGTGGACCCCAGTAAGAGAAATTAAAGGGCCCAAAGTACGGGCATTACATGGTCAGATCTACATTCTTAATGATCACTTTGGCTGTGTCACACATCAGCAAAATGACTCTGAAACAACCTTTGCAGGATATAGTTCAAAGACCTCTACCCTGGATCCTGTAAAACAAGTTTGTTTCTTTTTTTTTTTTTTCCTTCTCTCTGAGGTGTGGCACACTACCCTGGCTGTGAACTAGCTCCCCTTCTTTATCAGTTTTGTTTGTGAAGTTTAAAGGCCAGATGTTTTTTTTTGAGACAGAATCTCGCTTTTGTTGCCCTGGCTAGAGTGAGTGCCATGGCGTCAGCCTGGCTCACAGCAACCTCAAACTCCTGGGCTCAAGCGATCCTCCTGCCTCAGCCTCCCGAATAGCTGGGACTACAAGCATGCACCACCATGTCCGGCTAATTTTTTCTATATATTTTTAGTTGTCCGATTAATTTCTTTCTATTTTTAGTAGAGACGGGGTCTCGCTCTTGCTCAGGCTGGTTTCGAACTCCCGAGCTCAAACAATCAGCCCGCCTCGGCCTCCCAGAGAGCTAGGATTACAGCCGTGAGCCACCTCGCCGGGCCAAGCCAGATGTTTTAACAGGTCTGGGACCTGTTTTTCTTTCAATACTCCTCAGTAAACTACCTCATCTCTTTCTAGGTCTCACCTCTGTAATCTTTCCAATTTACCAAGGTGCCTGTGGCAAAAGGTAGAACAATCTGTCCTTTCCGGCTTGCTTATATTAAGTGCAGAGACAAGCTGAGAAAGAACCACAAAACATTCTCTCTAGCACCCCCTCATCCTCAATCCAGCACAGTTAAAAAAAAAAAAAAAAAAAAAGCAAATCTGAGACAATATGACTCCCCCAGTTAAGTTTCCTGGAGTCCTTAGTGCCCTCTTGGCCACACACCCCCTACCCCCAACCCAGTAGCCCTGGCCAATGAAGGGCTGGCTCTGGTTGGCTCAACTCCAAGCTTGCAGAACTGCTTTCAGTTTCTCCACTACAAGAAGCTTCACTCTACCCCACCCTACCCTGCAAAGAGTTCTTAGCAGCCAATAACACTTCCTCCAGGACGCCATTCCCAACCTACCCATAATCCAGCCCACGAATTGCCCTGCCCTGAGTCCCCAGACCACTCCAAGAAAATAGTTTTTCAGAACTTCATTGTAATTTGATTCATTGCCTGTCTCCCTAGGCCCACCAACACACACACACACACACACACACACACACACACACACACACACAAGATCAGTAACTCCTGAAGGACAAATTCTGTGTGTCACCGGCTCAGCACCTAGCACAATGCCTGGCACCCAGTTGAGAACCCTCTAAATATTTATTGAATGAATGGGTAAATAAAAATTGACACTTTCATAGTCTCCTAGCCTTTAACAAGAGAGGTTTTCCCTTCCTATAAGTTGGGTCTTGAATGTAAACAGAAAACACTCAAGTCACAAACTTTAGAAGAGGTGCTACATCTCACTCACAGAAATTTGAAAGAATCAAAAATATCAATACAGGGTACATATGCTCATGATTTTAGAAAGAACCAAAACTGCAGGAAAATTTTCAGATATTAAGGTGACAGCAGGCAGCAGGGAGAAGAGGTGCTGCTGATGAGAATGCAATAAATAAACTTAAAAATAAAGCCAGGACAGAAACACTTAGTTGACACAGTTCCTACATGAGTCCACTCTGGCTGCAAAACACCAAGCCCACCAAGTAACTGAACTTGTTCTTGATTCTGTACACAACTCTCCCTTCCACCTGCTACACTCAATGTCCTGTTCTCCCTAGTCTAATACCCTTCATAATCAACTCCTGGGCTTCCACCTTTCTTATAAGCATACCTCACACTTTATCTTGTTTGCATTCCTTCTGCAGAAGTAACAACCATGTGGCATTATTATTTCACAGCTTCTGTTTTTTCCACTAAATTCAAAAGGGATTAATAATATAGTGTCCAGATCTGAACTAGGGTCTTGAAACTCCGAATGCGGTCTGTGGACTAGCATAGTATCACCTGGAAGTTTGTTAGAAATGCAGATTCGTGGGCCCACCCCAGACCTACTGATTCAGAAGCAGCATTTTCACCAGCTCTCCAGGTGATTCCAATGCACATTAAAGTTTGAGAAGCACGGGCTAGATCCTATATTCAAGAAATATTTATTGAACCAGTATAGGACGCACAGGCGCTCAACTTGAACATGAGGACATGTTGTGGTAAGAGAGCAATAACAGGGCATTCCACTTCAATTGAGAAGCTCCTGTAAATACTAAAAACAGTATCACCGAGGAACAACGTTCCAGCAGCACAAATAATCCTGACATCAAAATTCAGAAGTGTCCACTGTGGGAATCTGGAATCTGGGAAGCTGAGCCTGTTTGCAGCAGGCGGGAAGAATACATGGGAGGTGTATGAGTGTGCCTCTTCCCCGCCTCAGCCACAGGCCGCAGGAGCTGACAAGGCCAAGTCCCCGCCCCCCTCAGCTGTCACCCTGTCAAAACAAAGCCGCTGCTGACAGTGCAGGGCCAGCCTGCCCCGCGGCCTCGGGCAATCCTCCCACCTCAAGAGCACGGCTCCTACATCTGGATCTGCAGCTGGGGGCCAGGGGGTGCCTAAAATTGGCATGGAGAAGGGATAACAAGAAATGTGTGTCCTCAAACAGAGCAGCAGCGACCGCCGCGCTAGGCTGTCACCTTGCCAAATCCTGTTTACACCCCGAGCAGCTGGGACAGCGTTTTAACTAAACAAGTAATAATACAATAATGACAGGGCTGTCACCGCGCGCCGTAGCGCCTCCGCCCCCAGCCGAGGGTGCCAGGCGCCACAGGACCCTCGCCGCGGACTGTGCCCACCTTCCCACCCCGCGCGTTCCTCCCCTTCGATTTACCAAAGCGCCAGGAGTGCACGAGTCTTCTTCGCCCTTACTCCTTGCACCCAGCTCCTCCCAGTGCAGCACGGGAAGAGGCCGCGCGCAAAAGGGACCACTCAAACCCACCAAAAGATGTTTCCCTGGCCCTGGGTTGCCCGCCACACAGAGAGCACTGCTCCACTCCCGGGAAAGTGCCTGCGGCGAGCTCCTACAGAGCAACAAAGCCCCAGAGCAGCCCCGGGGCGCGGATGCCGAGGCTATTCCTTTCAAGGCGGAGGAATGAAGGTCTCCGTCTAAGTGATCTCCCTTCTTAAAACCCAGCAGGACTCCTATCCAAAAAGAAGCTAATTGGGCGCGGGCGACGAGAGCACTTCCGCGGTGCAGCGAGCCGGCCCCAGGCGGGAGGCGGGAGGCGGAGGTGGAAGCGGGAGGGGGTGGGGGCGGGGGTCCCGCGGGCTGAGCCCCTAGCGCCCATCCGCGTGCCGCCGGCGGCGAGCGGGTACCTTGCAGGCGGAGTACACTCCGAGTTTCTCCAGTTTCTTGGCCCGCGGAGCGGAGCGCAGTTGCGCCTTCTTCACGGCGATCCGGGCCGAGCCACCGCCTCCTGGCCCTTCGGCCGTGCCCGCCGCAGCCACTGCCGTCGCCGGACCGCAGGCGCCCGAGCCCCCGGCGGCGGCGGCACAGGGGGAGCCCTGCGGGGGCGCGGGCGGCAGCGCGGGAGGCTGCGGGGGAAGCGCCCCGGGCCCGGCCCCCGCCCCGGCTCCCGCCCCGCAGCCGCCCGGCCCGGCCCCGCCAGCCTCGGACATGCCGCCCCGGAGCACGGCAGGAGGCGCCGAGTGTCAGGCGCCGCCGCCGCCGCCAGGGTCTCCCTCTCGGGCTCTCGTCGTCGGAGAGCGAGACCCTCCCCCCACGCCCTCCCGCCCCTTCGCCCACCCCTCTCCCCGCCCCCGCCCTCCCCCGCGCGCGCCGCTTGCAGGGCTAGCTCTGGCCGCGGCCCGCGCGCAGAAGGTGGTGGTGGCGGCGGCGGCGGCAGCTGCTCCCCCAGGAGGGAGGGGACTAGCGGCTCCGCTGCCGCTGCCGCCGCCGCCACTGCACACGCCCTCCCCTGGTTCTCCTGCCCCGGACTCTGCTCCGCGCCCTGGCTACGGACATGATCCCCGGGGCTGCGGACTAGGGGTGCGTGCTGGCGGGTGCCAGCCTCTCGGTGTGTGCCGGGGCAGGAGGCCCCTCACAGCCTCTTTTCCGCTGCCCGCGGGGCTTGCACCCCCCACCCCAGTGCCTCGACACCTAGCGCTCGCCCGCCAGGGGGCGAGGCCAATCTCCGGGTGTGGGCGAGGGTGGGGGGAGGGGGCTGGAGCCCAGGCACCTGCTGGCCACCTCCCCCCTCCGCGGCCCCCCTTCTGACCCTCGCGCTCCCAAGCCCGGGCAGGGTGGGGGGCTCACACCCGGGTCATTTGTCCTTTCACTCTGTTCCACCCTCTCTCGGAGCGGAGATAACTTCCTCCACCCTAGCGGGAGCCAGAGGAAAAAAAATATTTTTGAAAAGTACCCGTCCATGCTAATCCTTTTCTTTGTTGCTAATTCACCAAAATAAAGGCGTGATGTTTTCCATTTCTCTTTTTAAATACTTTCTGTCAAACTTTTTTTGTGTGTGTGTGGTTAATAACGCTTTCTTCCTATAGCTTTTTCTGGACCAAATCTGCCACAGGAGGGAAAAAAAAAAATCAATATTTTCTGTAATTTTTGTTTGAAAGTGCTGGTTAGTAAAAAGAATGATTGTCTAAAAGGATTGTCAAAATAAAAACTATGAGCAGTGGAAAAAGTTTGAATATAAAAAGTTTGTTAACAGGGTTCATCTCTAGGTGGTGGAATTATAATCTATGGCTAAGACTATACTTTCAGGGATAATTTCTGTAGTTCGTTACTAAAGAAGTTTCTCTGAACAAAGAAAAAATAAAATATAACCTATTGCTATGTTCTTTTCTATAATGTTACATAGTTTTCTAAATTGATACTACCAGTATGCATATTAACCAGGAAAAAAAACTTTTTAAGCAGCATTCAAAAGAGTATGTATCGATTTTGGCCTCAAACTTGAAAAAACAAAACAAAACACTAAACTCGGTGTTTTCAACTATTGTTGAAACTGTTGTTTTCACTGTTGTTGATGACAATAAGGGTGGTGTTTAGTATTGTCAACAGCGCACATTTCAGTTTTGTATTAGAAAGTCGCACACCATTGCTTGGCCTTTCTAACGCAGGTTTTAAAACCCCAGTGTTGTTTCTCAGGCCCCTTCGCAAGTTGCCCTACTTTTGTAGAGCAAGTGTTATCATATGTAATATGGGTCATAATGTGCTTATTATCAGATTGGTTGCATGCTTTGTAGCTCTCCCTAGCCAGACGCCTTAACAGATGTGCTTTTCCCTGGAAACATTCTCCCTCCTATCCCATTTTTTGCAGTAAATTTTCTCTGTCCTTTTTCCAAATTCCCTATATTCTTTTGATTTTTAATGCGGAGTGATATGTAAAAATGGGGAGCTAGAGAGGTTATAGATCTAAAAAGGGATATTACAAAGGGCAAACGGAAATATCCTCTCCCAGCTTGAGTCCAGTCTGAGGGTCTGAAGTGATAGACTAGGTTCCATCAGGACAGTTAACTTCAGTGTTTCCTTTCTTAGCTTGATGTACTTTGCTTTGCCACAGCTACTCTTTCCTGGCTCTGTGGAGGTGTTTTGCAGACTTTTGGCCATTTTTGTCAAAGAAGCAGGATGGGAGTCTTTTTTTTTTTTTTTTCTTTTACAACAAAGCAATGGTTATGGAAGGATAAGAGTCTTAAAGGCTGTGAGTCCCTTATCAAACTCTAACATGATTTAACAGATATTAATAGGGGTTTGGGTTCCACCCTCTGAGCATTTATCAAACTGATAAAATGGACCATTTGAGATCGGTACATTTCACTGGATATAAATGTTACCTCAAAAATTAAAAAAAAAGAATCATAAGCATTGAAAACACTGAGCTCTAGCTAATGGTGCTCATGTTGAAAGTTTAGGGGTACTTTGTCTTGCTGTCTCAAGGTACACTGCGTACTTTGAAATGCATCAAAAAATAAGATAGATGGATGCATCCATGCATGGACAAAGGGAGGATGAACAGAGATGTGATAAAGCAAGTAGGGCACAATATAATGGTAGAATCTAGGTAATGGGTTCACTGTACAGTTCTTTCAACTTTTTTGTATGTTTGAAATTTTTCACAATAAAATGTTGAAGGGGACCCAGATTTAATATTAACTTACCCATCACCTCCCCCTCCCAAGCCACTGTCAGAATTCAGGAGGCAGGCTATTTCCAGGGTGTTTTAAAGCAGAAGTAGACAATCTCATTTCAACGCACCCTGAAAACCATTACTGTCTAAATGGTGAATGGTTCGTGACATCAACTGAACATTATTTTTCATTATTTTCCTGCTCAGAGCACCCAGATGACATACTGCCTTAGGGTGAAGGCCCAGAGTTTCAAGGCCAATTCAAAGTGCAGTGCCTTAGGAGCACGAGGCAGAGAAATTTGAAAGGTGAAGGATTCAAGAGGCTTGTTGCCTCTTCATAATTAGGCTGTTGTGAGCATTTAGTAAGCTCTTTCTGTGCACAGAGCACCTTTAAGAAGTGAGTGCCAAAAAAATAAAAGCAATATTTTCATTTACAAAGTATCTACCACTTACTGAAGTAAAAAAGGCAGGTTCAGGCCAGACGCGGTGGCTCATGCCTGTAATCCTAGCACTCTAGGAGACTGAGGCAGGAGGATCGCTTGAGCCCAGGAGTTGGAGGTTGCTGTGAGCTAGGCTGATGCCACGACACTCTAGCCCGGGCAACAGAGAGAGACTCTGTCTCAAAAAAAAAAAAAAGGCATGTTCAGAAAACAACAAGGGAGAGTAGGAATGGTAGGGGCAGGTTGACCAGTGGAGATTACTTGTGATATATTCATACTGTCGAATATTATACAGCTGTTACAAAGAATGTCCTTGATATACATGTAATAATATAGATAGATCTCCAAGAAACACTGTTGAATAACCCCCCAGTGCAGTTTACTACCATTTGTGTTAAAAATAAACTCACACACAAAAAAACTCACATTGATATATAAGTACAATTCTATGTATGTTCAATAAATGCATAGAAGAATGCAAAAGTAAGAGAAACATTTAGAAAGATACATAGGAATCTCTTAAAATTAGTTGTTTTTCCCTGGACACCCTTGAGAGTAAAACTTATCTTTCCCATTTTTATACTCCCAGTTATTCTCACATAGTAAGTTCTCCATAAATACTGGTCACTTCAGCCTGAAAAAGCTATCTGGAATCTCTTCATATCTGTCTCCATGGACATCACTTCTTGTCCAGACTACTAACAACAAGCTCCCAACTGGTCTCTTTGCATTTGCCCTTGCTCTACCACAATCTTTTCTCCATAATCCAGAGTTTCAAAACTGTAAATGCAAACCTGACCCCACAATTCCCTGCTTGAAACTCTCTAATGGCTTCTCATAACATTCAAAATACAATCTCAGCTCCACAACATGAGATGACATAACATGAAGTCAACAAGGCCCACCTCTTCCCGTCCTTCTCCCTGGTGTGCAACATCCTTCAGTCAAATGCAGGAAGTTCTTTCCTACCTCAGGGCTTTTGCATTTACTATGTTGTGTGGATACCCTCCCCCAAACAGCATGGCTGGCCCCATCATCCAGCATCCCTTGCTCAGACACATCTTTCCATCTGAGAAAGGCAAGTTTTGTGACTTGCTCTTGTTATTCCATCTAGCTGGTTTTTTGCCATATTTCTTCCTACCAAGCCCGTACTGCTTCTATAAAGCACCAAGAAAACTAAACCCCCAGATGGATTGAAATCATCCTCACTGGAGACACAGATTCCAAGGGTACAGACCAAGTGGTCCCAGCATAGGTTTGGCCCAGTTCCCGGCCGATGACTGACATCCTGCCTGGCACAACCACCTGCTTTTAGAGATAGAGGCTGGACATGTGTGCAAAACAGAGAGATGTGAGGTCTATGCCTAAGTGGAACTCCTTAGGCTAACTTCTCTCTGAAGAAAGTAGCTATGATTACTAGACATTTATTTTAATAACCTATAAAATAAAACCTATCCTTCTAAGGAAAAATATGAATCCTAGGGTAGGGAGACATAAAAATCCCCTTCTCTGGTTTTTAAGCATTTATGTAATTAAATCATTTCCAGCATGATTCTTTTTTGTTGAGACAAAATCTCACGCTGTTGCTCAAGCTAGAGTACCTTGGCGTCAGCCTAGCTCACAGCAACCTCAAACTCCTGGGCTCAAGTGATCCTTCTGCCTCAGCCTCCCGAGTAGCTGGGACTACAGGCATGCCCGGCTAATTTTTTTTCTATATATTTTTAGTTGTCCAATTAATTTCTTTCTATTTTTAGTAGAGACGGGGTCTCGCTCTTGCTCAGGCTGGTTTCGAACTCCTGAGCTCAAACAATCCTCCCGCCTCGGCCTCCCAGAGAGCTAGGATTACAGGCGTGAGCCACCGCGCCCGGCCTGCATTCTGTTTTAAATACTAACATATATACTTGTTTTACCAGCTTTCCTATCATTTACAATAAAAGTACAATGTAAGTAAAAGAAATGAAACCTGCTATCTTCTGAATTCAGGCTAAATGGCTTACTCCTTTTCTAAAGCAGTACATGAGTATCTATTGCTTTAAGCAACTTGAAAATTATATAAGGAAATCAAATTTCCAAAGAACCAAACTTTGATATGACCTAGATTTTCTGGAATGATCTGAATATCATGAATTTTATTCCTGTTAGTGCCAGATAATTGTTTAAAATAAACCTAAGAGGGATTCTAATTCCCTAAATGTGTAAAAAGGTTCGTATATATAATTTCACAAATTAGGAAACAAAATATTTCTCAGCACAGGTTCTGGTTAAGCGTTCCCTCAAAAGGGAAAACCAGCTTCAATTCCTTAATCTTAATTCCTGATTGGTTTAGCACACTGTTGCTGACGTTTTAAGTCTAAAATCAGAGTTCAAAGCTGTATGTTCCAATTTATAAAATAGGTACTATATATCAGTGACCATGTGGGGTAAGAAAAACAAAGAAAAAAAATGGAAAGTATTCTGTATAGTAATAAGATATCCTTCCCAAACCACAACAATTTTATATTGTTTTGAAATATTTCAAACATACAGAAAAATAAAGTGAGTGATATAATATCTGTATATTCACCAACCAGATTTTTAATAATTTAATTTTCCAGATATATATGTAATTAAAGAACTGTTCTTTCATATGTCTATCTCATTTCCCAAGTGCCTGCCCACCCCAGAATTAAATATGTATGGAAGTGTATCCTTTTTGTTTATGGTTTTTCTTTGTTTTGTTTTGTTTTGTTTTTTCAGACAAGATCTCTCTTGCCCTAGCGGGAGGGCAGTGACTCATACCTCACTACAGCCTCAAACGCCTGGGCTTAGGTGATCCTTTTTGCCACAACCTCCCAAGTAGTTGGGACTACAGGCGAGCTCCACTGAGCCTGGCTAATTTTTCTTTTTTTTCTGTAGAGACAGGGTCTCTCGCTATGTTGCTCAGGCTGGTTTCAAACTCCTGGCCTCAAGCAGTCCTCCTGCCTCAGCCTCCCAAAGTTCTAGGATTACAGGCATGAGCCACTGCACCTGGCCTGTTCGTGTTTTTTAATGTTCACAAAATAAATCCATGGAGAAGGGTTTGGTGAACTTTTACTATAAAAGACTAAATGAAGAGGCTTTGTGGGCATAGTTTCTGTCACAACTATTCAACTCTGCCAAGGTATCGTATTCTGGGAAAGAAAATGTGTTTATCTTACATAGTTGAAAATCAAGGAAGATGTTAACATGTTATAACTACTCATCAAACACTCCCGTCTTTCCTATTACTGTCTAAAATTTTTCATTTTAAACCAACTTCTGGTTTTACTGCAGTATATAAGTTTGCTAGGGCTGCCAAAAGAAAGTACCACAGATTGGGTGGTTAAACATAGAAATTTATTTCCTCAGAGTTTTGGACACTAGAAGTCCAAGATTAAGGTGTCAGCAAGGTTGGTTTCTTCTGAGGCCTCCCTCTTCGACTGGTAAATGGTGGTCTTCCTCCAGTGTCTTCACATGGTCTCTCTGGGTGTGTCTGTGTTTTGATCTCCTCTTGTTCCAAGGACACTGGTTATATTGGATTAGGGCTCACTCTAATGATGACCTCATTTAATCTTAATTACCTCTTTAAAGACAATCTCCAAATTCATTCACATTCTGATGCACTGGGGATTAGGACATATAAATTTTGGAGGGACACAATTCAGCTCTTAACATGCAGTAAATAGACCATTAACATTTCCAACATATTTTAACAATTCCCATGCTCACTGTACTCCTTCCCCCTGTGTTAGCTTTTTTTCTTGCTAAACATTATCTATCCTTCAGCAGTTCTTTCAGAGACGAGCTAAACCACTACTTATCCAGTCTTCTGCTTAGGGAAGGCCTTAAATCTATAGGAGGTGAAACATTTACTAACTAATGTATTATATCTGGCTAGGTTGAGTTTAATATTTTTTATTAGCCTGTAAAGAAAAATGACAACACCAAATACATTAAAATGGTATTTGGTGGCAATTTTTCAAAATAAGCATTTATGATGTTTTTCAGACTAAAAGAAAAAAAGAAAGGAGACAGAGCCCAACATACTCAAATCTTCAGCTGCTTTTATGCCTTTGTCTTTCTGTTATGATATTTATTCTACTATTTTTTTAAGTAGGTTTTTTAAAAAGTTAATATACTTTAGTTAGGTACACTAATTTTAATTGTTTAAGTCAATGATTTTTTTTTTTTTTTTTTTTTGAGACACAATCTCTGTTGCCCTGGCTACAGTGTGTGGTGTCAGCCTAGCTGATAGCAACCTCAAACTCCTGGGCTCAAGCGCTTCAGCCTCCCGAGTAGCTGAGACTACAGGCATGTGCAACCATGCCCAGCTAATTTTTTCTATATATTTTTAGTTGTCCAGATAATTTCTTTCTATTTTTAGTAGAGACGGGGTTTCCCTCTTGCTCTGGCTGGTCTCGAACTCCTGACCTCAAGCGATCCTCCCGCCTCAGCTTCCCAGAGTGCTAGCATTACAGGCCTGAGCCACTGCGCCCAGCCAAGTCAATGAATTTTTATACAGGCATACACTTGGTTACTTGCCACCCGGATCAATTTATAGAACATTCTCAATACCCAGGAAGGCTTCCTTTGGCCTCTTTTTAGTCAATACACTAAGGCAATCACTATTCTGGCTTTATCATTATAGATTAGTCTTGCCTACTCTTGAACTTCATGTATATATGATCACACAGCATGGACTCTTTTGTTGTTGGGCTCTTTTTTGCAGGTCATTTTTTATGACATCCATCATGTTGTTCCATATAGCCATATGTCACTTTTTAAGTTGCCATGTAGTATTCTACTGTATGTTTCTCTACCACAATTTATTTATCCATTTTCTTTTTGATAGACATTTCCAGTTTTTTACTATTATGAAGAATGTTGCTATGGATTTTCTTAAATGCCTTTTTGTGGTCATATGCACTCATTTCTCCAGTGTACACACATAGGGATAGGGCTGTTGGATCACAGGGAAAGTGTACACAGAGCTGTAATAGATTCCGCTGGTTTTCCAAAGTGATCATATCCATTTAACCCCTATCCCCAGTGTATGAAAATGACGGTGCGGCAAATCTTCATCAAACTTTGGTATTGTAATCTCTTTAATTTTTTCTTTCTTGGTTATTACATAGTAATATCTCTTAATGGTTTTACCTAAGGTGTAATAACATTGAACATGTTTTCATTTGCTTTTTGGCATTTTATCCTCTTTTGTGAAGTAAATGTTCAAATCTTTTGAGTTTTCAGTCTTTTTCTTATTGACTTGTGGTAGATTATTTTTTTTTTTTTTGCTTGTGGGGGCATGTCTTCTGGTGAGGACTGGTAAACCTGCTAGACAAATTGTAAAAGAGCTGTAACACTGAAATTTTTAATCTATATTTTGGATTTGAGTCCCTCGATGGATATATGTATTGCAAATATCTTCTCTTAGTCTTTAGCTTGCTTTTTCACTTACTTAATAGTGTCCTTTGATAAACAGAAGCCCTTACTTTTATCAAAGTCTGATTTATCAATATAGCATTTTCTGTTATGTTCAGTGCTTGTGTCTTTTTTTGAAAAATAAACAAATCTTTATGATCTAGCAATATTTATTTTTTAAAAACCCCACACAAGATGCTACTCTCTCACTTCCCCATCTTCTTCCTCTTCTTCAACACCCCTGATATAAAGGACATTATTACACCTTATTAAAACTTCACCCAGATGTCCAGACAATGCCTCATGTATGTATTTTTCTGTATTTGCAAGCTGCATGTTCATGTAGCCATCTACAGATACCAGGTATCCCTGGTACTCCATTCCCCACTTAAGTTTCACCATTCCTGTTAATCCATTAAGGAATGGTTTGGGATTGAGGGGTAAACTCATTGTAACTACAGGCAAATGCGGCAGGTTACTCCCCACCAACAAAGCTGCCATCAGTCTCTCCTGACCATAGCTACCTTTGGTCTTGAACCCCTGGGCTTCAAGAGAAAATCGCTTTTGTGTCTTATTTAAAAACTCTTTGCCTAATCCATGGTTGTGAATATATTCTCCTATGTGTTTTTGAGTTTTATTGTTCTTATCTTTCACATTTAGATCCTTGTTGCATCTTTCAATTGCTGAATATAGTGTGAGGCAACAGTATTTGTATTTCACTTTTTAACTATCTATTGCACTATTTCACTTTTTAACTATCATCGTTAAATGTTTGGAGCAGAGGGAGTGCCTTTATGGCATGACTTTATAGCCAATCTTTACTGTTAGTTCACGGTAGTGCTTTTAAGAATCATCTTGGGCCGGCGCGGGCGGTGGCTCAAGCCTGTAATCCTAGCTCTCTGGGAGGCCGAGGCGGGCGGATTGTTTGAGCTCAGGAGTTTGAAACCAGCCTAAGCAAGAGCGAGACCCCGTCTCTACTAAAAATAGAAAGAAATTAATTGGACAACTAAAAATATATAGAAAAAATTAGCTGGGATGGTGGCGTGTGCCTGTAGTCCCAGCTACTCGGGAGGCTGAGGCAGGAGGATCACTTGAGCCCAGGAGTTTGAGGTTGCTGTGAGCTAGGCTGACGCCACGGCACTCTAGCCCCGGGCAACACAGTGAGCCTCTGTCTCAAAAAAAAAAAAAAAAAAAGAATCATCTTGTATCTCATTAATGACTGTATGTTCTTTAATTAATTTTTAAAGTAGCATCACTCTTAAGCTCAGGCAGGAGGAACCCCTGCTCTGAGACCCACAATTTAGAGAGTTCCTCATGTCATAAACATTCAAAAAAGGGTGTGTGTGTGGGTGGGTTTCTCTGTCACATGGTATAACTTCTAGACAGGGAAACCCTGAAAACCTAGACATTCACCCTTCTGCCTAACAGTCTTCAAGCCCCAGGGAGACACACTTCCTCACATCTCTTGCCCTAGATCCTCAAAACAAAAGGCACCTTCATCAGAATGCTGAGAAGTTTTTCAGTGAGAGAGGCACAGCTTTGGAGCGCAGGAAGAATTTGAGTGGCAGGAGTGCTTAGGTAAGAGAAAAGACAAATTAACTTGTCAAATCCTCCCTCTTATCGTGAATGCAAAAGATTCTTGCATAACAAAGTATTGTTTCCCAGAGAGCCAAGCAGCCATTTCTTGCTTTTCTTTGTGTTCCAATTCATGGTTCTGAAGAGCCTCATAAATTAGCACAGTGTTCATTAACATTGCACTGAGTGGCTGAAGAACATTTTGCAATATTAATTCATTTTACCCTTAAATTTTTATGTGTAGAGATCTAAACATTACATATGGAAAGCACAACATGGATTCTTTGGCAAATAGATTAACATTGAATGCAAAGACTAAATAGTTTAAAACTATTTTAAAAGGCTTCACCAAATTTTCTAAAAAGCTAATAAAATGTTCAGCTTTTTAAAGTAGCTTTGACTAAAATTTGATAGTGATTAACTACAACTTCATTTCGTTATTTATTTTTGTCTTGCCAACACCTTGATTTTATGCTATTTATTTTTGATAGATTATTTTGAATATTTTAAAAGAAAGATAACTTTTTTAAAAAGTGAAAAATAACTAATTTTTGGACTTTTTATATTTACTATCATTCACATGTTTTAGATGAAAAATTTGTACACTTTAACTACAGTTGCATTTTAAACCAGGTACATGTAATGATATTTTAACCATGTATATATCTTACTTTGTATTAATTAAAAATTAAACAAAAAAGAAGAAAAAATAAGTCCACAAGAAAAAATAAAGTACCCAAAACAGCGTTTGGCAAATGGTGGGTATTCATTATGTATCATATGTTAGGGGTCCCCTTCTGCCACCCCTGCTTTCTCTCTCTTGGTTTTTAGTTTATCTTTTTTTTTTTTTTAAGACAGTCTCACTCTCTTGCCTGGGCTAGAGTGCTGTGGTGTCAGCCTAGCTCACAGCAACGTCAAACTCCTGGGCTCAAGCAGTCCTCCTGCCTCCGCCTCCTGCGTAGCTGGGACTACAGGCATGCGCTACCATGCCCGGCTGATTTTTTCTATTTTTAGTTGTTTGGCTAATTTCTTTCTATTTATAATAGAGATGGGGTCTCGCTCTTGCTCAGGCTGATTTCGAACTCCTGAGCTCAAGCAATCCTCCCGCCTCGGCCTCCCAGAGTGCTAGGATTACAGGCGTGAGCCATCTCTCTTGGTTTTAACTTGATGTCAGATTAAACATTATTTGTTTTCCCACTCTCCTCTCTCCAAATACAAACATGCATATCCTGTTTGGAATTTGATTGCCTTATGAAACAAGTTTAAAATTTGGATGACAACAGAGCCAGCAAAATTGACAGGAGACATTAAAGAAACATAGTGGAGGCCAAATGGAAAAATTAGGTAGAAGTTCAATTGTTTAAGACGACCTGTATTTTTAATAGAATTCTGATATATAGCATCTGCCAGGTAATTCCTGGCATGGTGAAAAGTCACAGACACTCAGAAACATGAGTGGAACCCAAGGAAATTTAACTCTGCTAACAATTTGACTTAACAGGTTGGGTTGCCAGCCCTCAGCAAAACCAAATGAAAGCTTGAGGAAGTTAGCACTACTGGCCACATCTACACATCTTTAAACACACACCTGGAACGTTTCAACAGCCGGAATCCAATTTCTGAGGTGATTCATGAGAAAGTCAGATTTGTTATAGCACTCACCAGTAATAAAACAAGAAGAGCTAACAGTTTTGGGAAACTTACCATGTGCTAGGAACTATGATAACCCCTTCTTGAAAAATATGCTATCAAATCCTACTAGGATGGAAAAAGCTATTCTCCCATTTTAGAGATGAGGAACTTGAGGCTCAGAGAAGTTCGATAACTTGCACCAGAGTCTCTCTTGCTCTTAATGTTTTGACTTTCAACTGATGACAATAATTGTGGTTGCCATTTATTGAGAGCCAACTAAGGGCCTAAACACAGGTTATAACTAATTTAATCATCACAACAACCCTATATTTGGGAGCACTTTACAGATAAACAAACTTCAGCTGCAGCACCTGGAATCACATGCAGTAGAGACAATAATATTAATAGTTATCGATGCAGGGTCCCTCCCCAACCTCCTGATTTGAAAGCAAAAGGGAAAGTGGGCTCTCTTATGTTATCCTGTTGAGAATCCTGTGTTTTGTGATATTTTCTATTCCAGAGTAGCATTGTTCAGTACACCTTTCTGTGATAATAGGAATGTTCTCTATTTGCTCTGTTCATTATGGTAGCTACTGGCCATGTGTGGCCACTGAGCATGTGAAATGTAGCTGGTAAGACTGATAAACCAACATTTTAATTTTATTTAATTTTAACTAGTTTGAATTTAAATAGCAGACCTGGCTAGTGGCTACCATATTGGACAGTTCTAAAGGGGATGACTGCTTGGTGGCCAAGCTCTCAGCAGAGTCCAAGAGTTTCTGACACTTTACTCTCCTTTCTCTTAGCTCTTCTATTATCCAGCTTCTGGGGCATGTATCTTCAGACTAAGGCACTGCTAGGAACTGAGGATAAGGGAAAAGCATCGGGATCTCCCTTCTTCCCTTTATTAATAGGTAATTATTTAAGTGCTCAAACACTTATTTCATTTGTTCATTCATTTATTTAACAAAATTTATGGAACTTTTACTACACGGCAGGCATATCTACTATGAGTCTATGGCTGGGGTTAAAATAGCAAGCAAGACAGGACTAGGGAGACAAGAAATTGTTTAAATAATCACACAAATACGTCATCACAAACTTGAATAGAGGCAGAGTCTAAGGAGCTGTGGAGGCATTTGACAAAGGGTGGAGGCTTCATGCGAGCAATCAGGAAACACCTTTCTGATGATGCTGAAGTTCAGCTTGTGGAAGTGAGGTTTTAACGGAGAAATGAGGAATGAGTTAGAATTAACTGGGTACCGATGGGGGGAAAAGCTTTCAAGGTGGAGGGACTGGCAGGTGCAGGCCTGAGGTGGGCAGAGGGTGGACACATTTGAGGAACTGTGCTGAATGGGAAGGTGGGGAGAGATGAGGCTGAAGAGTCCGGCTTTGGCCAGGCCCCATAGAACTTTGTTCATCATATTAGGACTTTCGAACTTTATCCCAGAGCTACTGAAAGGTTTTAAGCACAGGAGTGACATGATTAGAAAATAAACTTAAAAAAAAACCTTGGCTTTTTACAAGGACCTCATTGTTCCCTGTTCCTTCCTTCCTTCCTCCTTCAGCAGGCAGGCAGGTGACTTCCCCAGACACAGGGCTGCAGCTGGCCCAAGAGGCAGTTCCTCAGAACAGATTAGAAGTGCTTGGTCCTGGGCCCAGGGGATGAATGGAGCTAAGCTGTGTTCTTTCCTCTAATGCTCTGTGTGTTCTCTCTGTGTGTTTCTGCCATTAAATAAATACTGGGGTATTTATAAGAACTGTCAGCAAACCACCCACTCCATTTTCTCTGCCGCGGGCCCAGAAGCCCTCAAACAGTAACAGCCTGTACCAGAATCTCTGTGATATCCAATGAGACAGCTCCTAAAGGAATACTAAATATAACTCTCTTCCACACTACCGCCTCAACTTCTACGATCATAGATAGTCATGGAACCTCTAGGAAACTTGAATTTGACCCGCAGTTTTCAGCCAAACAAGGGCAGCCTATTGGACAGGTTGGCTTTCAATATTTTCTGTCTGGCCACCTTTCCATTCAAAGCCGTATATATTTGATAGTCCTGCAGTTGGGAGGATGACGAGCCAAAGAATTGATTCCAGTGGGAGAAAGGCAAGAAAAGAAGAGTGAGAAATGAGAGATTAAAATTTGTGAATACATTTGGACTTCAAAGGTTTCAAACAAAGTAAAAGAAACTCATAAGAAAAATGTACCACCGCCCTTTTCTTCCAAAATGAATTCATTTTTAGCTTTGTTCCTGACATAATAGAAAAGTCACCCATTTTGCTGGACAACATACCTAGGCTTGAGTCCCAACTCTGCCATTGACTGTGGCCAAGTTAACCCACCTTTCAGAGCTTCAGTGTCCTCATTCGTAAAATGGGTTATTAATGCCCCTTTACAGGGTTGTTGTATGGATATGAGACAATGTGCGTAGAATGTTTAGAAATAGCCCCAGTGCACTGTAAGCATGGACACTATTATTTCCCAGTACTGTATCTGGTGTCACATAGTTGGAATCATTAAGTATGTAACCTTTTCAGATTGGCTTCTTTCACTTAGTGATATGCATTTAAAGTTCTTTCGTGTTCTCGGGGGGGCTTAATAACTAACTCATTTCTTTTTATCACTGAACAATATATTCCATTGTATGGATGTACCATAGTTTATCTGATCACCTATTGAAGGACATCTTGTGTGCTTCCATGTTTTGGCAATTACGAATAAAGTTGCTATAAACATTTGTGTGCAGGTTTTTGTGTAAACAGATTTTCAGCTCATGTGGGTAAATACCAAAAAGTACTATTGCTGGATCATACGGTGGCACTATGTTTAGTTTTGTAAGAAACTGCCAAAACTGTCTTCCAAAGAGGCTATACCATTTTGCATTCCCACCAGTAATGAATGAGTTCCGGTTGCTCCATGGGTTCCCCAGCATTTGGTGTTGTTATGTTTTAGACTGGACATTCCAACGGGTGTGTAGTGGTAGCTCATTGTTGCTTTAGTTTGTAATTCTCTAATAACATGTTGTTAGCACCATTTCATATACTTATTTGCCATCTGTTTATGTTCTTTAGTGAAGTGTCTATTCAGATCGTATGCTCATTTTAAAATTGGATTGTTTGGGTTTTTTAAATTGAGTTTTAAGGTTTCTTTGTGTATTTTGAATACCAGTGCTTTATCAGATACGTGTTTTGCAAATATTTTCTCCCAGTCTGTGGCTTGTCTTTTCATTCTCTTAATAATGTCTTTGCAGAGCAGAAATTTTTAATTTTAATTAAGTCCAACTGATCAGATTTTTCTTTTATGGATCATATGTGCTACTTGCAGGAAGACATTTCTTTTCTTCATCACAGGATTCTCAACGCTAAAAGCAGTGCCTGGCACAAGTGTTGGTGAATAAATCCGAAAATTTTTAAATGCACTTAGTCACCAACAGAGGAATTCTATTACTGGGAATTTACCTCAGGGGCACATATACAAGGATTTTTTTGTTGTTGCAGTACTGTTTGTAAATGACAGATGCTATTAATAGAGTAAACGTCCATTAATAGAGAAAGCATTAAGTAAGCGTGTGTTCATACAATGGGATATTATGTTGCTATTTTAAAAAATAAAGTAGATCCACGTAAACTAACATGGAACAATGTCACAATATTATTACTGAGTAAAAAGCAAATCACAGAACAGTCTCTATGAGTGTATGTAAAATATAATCAAATTGGGTTTTGACCCGTATTGGAAGAATTTATATGATCCAGTGAGTCTATCTTTGGGTAATGGATTGAGGAAGAAGAGAAGAACATGTTCACTTTAGAACCTACTTACTTGCTTACTTTTTTCACTTTAATAAGAAGCAAGTACAATTTTTATGATGTTCTTCCTTTTAAATTGATTTATTTTTAAAAGATAAAAATGAGTAAAGGTTTTTATGTAAAAAAGTAAAGGCCAGGCGTGGTGGCTTATACCTATAATACCAGCACTTTGGCAGGCTGAGGCCGGAGGATTGTTTGAGGCCAGGAGTTCAAGACCAGCCTGAGCAAGAGTGAGACCCTGTCTCTCCAAAAAATAGAAAAATTAGCAAGGGCGGTGGTGCACATCTGTAGTCCCAGCTACTTGGGAGGCTGAGGATCGCTTGAGCCCAGGAGTTTGAGGTTGCAGTGAGCTATGATGACGCCACTGCACTCTAGCCCAGGTGACAGAGACAGACCCTGTCTCAGAATAAAAAAAAGTGAAAAGGGGCATAGATTTATTTGAAAATGTCTTAATTATTTGAAGAAAATAATACATTCTCATTTAAAAACCTAAATAGAAAAAAGCAAAAGGAAGAATATAAAAATCTCTTACAAAGATAAAACTAGTATTAAAACTAGTATTAGTTTGGTAAATATCCACTCTAGTTATTTCTTTATGCCTCTATTAGCTTTTACATAAATGGGTCATCCTATTTACACTGCTCTGTGATCTGTTTTTTTCATCAAATAATATTCAGTGGATGTCTTCCTAAATAAATAAATATTGATTATTTGTATAGGCTGTAATGCTTTATAGAATATCATTGTATTCATGTTTCATTTAGTAAACCAATCAATTATTTTTCATACTGTAAATAATGCTGCCTCATTTATTTTTAAAATAATGACTAGTGGGGGCAGGGCAGCTCATGCCTATAATACTAGCACTTTGGGAGGCCAAGGCAGGAGGATCACTTGAGGTCAGGAGTTTGAGACAAGTCTGGGCAACATATCAAGACCCCATCTCTACAAAAAGTTAAAAAATTAAAGGACATTCGTACTTTGAGGCAGGAGTCTGCCAACATCCTCATTTGCCAGCAAATTAATAAACTTCTCTTTTCTTCTCCTCAAACCACTTGTCCTCGTTCTTCTGATGCAGCCTCGGCGACAAGTGCCAAATTTTTGGTAACAGAATTTGGCATCCCTGGGTGGGCTCATTGGCTCTCTGGTGGACCGCTACCCTGAGACTGCTGGAGGAAGCAAGGAGCAGCCCCAGGACAAGCCATGGATCTTCACTGGAAGGAGCGTCTTCTTTTCAACGTGAGAGGTATGGGATGGTCCCAGCAGCTGTGAGAGCATGCTTTAGCTCCAGGAAACTCCCATCTCTTTCCCCCCCCAAATTAGACCAGCTCCCCACAATCTGAACTGAGTTGAGGAGAAGGAAACAGATTTGGGAAGCATCATGACAGCCATGGCCATTTCTAAGTAAAGTTCCCTGGGACACCAAGATCCCATTTCCACCCATATGGGGGGTTTTCACACCTCCCTGCTGGATTTATTTTGAGGTGCCAATTTGGGGTTAGAAGATGAGAGCTTGAATGGAGCTAGGGAACTGGTTTGGATTGAGCTCATTTGCAGTTCCGAGGGAACCAGGGGGTTTTGGGAGATGTTGGTTCTCATTTGAGAATTTGGTTCTCATTTGGATGGTTCCCATTTGGTCAGCCATGGCATTTTCTATTGAGAATTCTCTGCATTGTTTGTATTTGTTATTTGTGAGCTTTGTTGCAACATAAGGAAGCTCCATCTCAAAGTTGCTTGGGAAAAACTTTGGCTGAATGGTTAACTTACAGCTATGAACCTGTGTGTAAATAGAATAGTGTTATTATAATCCAATGTATGTGGTGGAGTGTGAGGAGAAGCGACCACTAAATGAAAATTCCCATTTGATTGATAGGCCTTGGCATTTTAGACTGTTTGTGTTGGGAATTCCCTATATTGTTTGTGAGTTTTTGTCTGGTGAGTTTTTGTACTTATGTCTAAAGATTATTGTGATACCAGTTGTCTGGAGTGTGAAGAAAAGTGGTGGTTGATGGTCCGTGGTTTATTCTGAGCAGTTGGTTCTTTTAAAATTCAGAGCTCAAATGGTCGACCTGCCACCATAGATTTAAAATGTTGAGTCTCAAGCTCTCTGCTTGAGATAAACTCATTGTTTATGGTATACAAAATGATTTGTGTTTGTATGATTTTCGATAAATGACATCCTCCCGCCTCTGTTGGAACTCCTGCAGCTGGCCAGGGTGTGGCCCTAGGTGGGGCCACAGCCCAGGGGCAAACCTGGCAGGAGGGAGGACCAGTGCACGTGGCCTGCCACCGAGTGGCATGCAGCAAGGGGAAGGAACACCTGCCGCCACCATCTTGGCACCATGGGAGGGATCGGAGAGGGAACCAGCAGAACTAATTCTTCAGTCCCATACCCAGTAAATTACGATTTGGGATTTAGAATGGTCTCTCCCACAGTACGCTCAATTTGGGCTGGAGGAAACTCATAGCTGGGGCAGGCAATTTGTGGTAATATTAGATACAGGGCTCGAATATACAAGAACAACCAGCAGGATCCTTTGAGACAGTCAGAAGACATGGGCAAAAAAGCTGCCCCAGCCTGACTTTTTATAAAGAAGAAGGACCTTGAAAGGAACATTCCCCAAAAGTTGCAAAAGCCTCCAGCCAGCAAGAAGCCCCCAAGAGAGATTTCTTTTTTCAGTCTAGGACTCAGACAGTGAAGGAGGTGGCCAAAGTCCCCTGCCTCCAAATATCCCCACAGGATCCCTGGAAAAAATTGACAGTGGGGGTCCAATTGGTACCAACCCACATGGACAGAAATGGTCTGGTGGGGGGCCCCTTCCCCTGGCTGCAGCAGCCCCAACCTTGGCACCAGCCACAACTGGCCAGACAGGGAGCAGTAGTGGAGGGGCGAGGTAGCAGTGAGGCAGCTAGGCAAGTGGCTGAGGAACTTGAATGGTACTCGGTTACATTTAAATGGCAGGATCCTGGGACTGTGTTGTCTTGTGGGTTTAAAAGGGCTCTCCTGCTCTGATAGAAGCTTAGCAGGGGACTTGTGGAACCTGCAATCCGACAGATTTGTAAACTTGTATTAGCTTGTCTGGGGTTCTAGGAATGGTATCTGGATCTCAGACTTTAGACTGATGGTAAAGTCCTTGTGTGGAGAAAAACTAGGAATGAGCCTTCCAGTCTTAGTATAGATGCTGAGAGGCATCCCACAGCCAGTGGCATGTCAAAGCCACTGAACAATATTGTGAGAGGATGCCCTCTTTGCCTCTGGGCAGTAACAGCTACTTGTGAGTTGTGTCTATTCTCAATCCTGCCACCCTTTGCCAGCCAAAGAGAAAGCACCTTTACAACATGAACTGTTTAGAGGTTCTGGAGGCTGTGTATTCTAGCAGGATGGATCTGTCAGATCAGCTGATGCCAGAGCAAGATTGGGATCTTTTTCACTGATGGGAGTGAACGAGGGACAACGAGGGGCTGGATATGCAATGACCATGGCAGTGGCCTGGGAGGACAGTGGGATGATGGGCATCAACACTCCAGGGAAAGAGACAAAGCAAGTGGAGAATAACACGCTGGAGATGGAGGCCACGGACAGACAGCTACAGACATGGCTCAGCAGCTCCTCCTCCTACAGTGAGGATGTCAACAGACATCCCATTACCAACTTAAAATACAAACAATTTGAATTCAGTAGAATAGAAATCATGAACAGAAAGATTTTTTTTTTTTTTGAGACAGAGTCTCACTCTTTTTGCCTGGGCTAGAGTGCCGTGGCGTCAGCCTAGCTCACAGCAACCTCAAACTCCTGGGCTCAAGTGATCCTCCTGCCTCAGCCTCCTAAGTAGCTGGGACTACAGGCATGCGCCACCATGCCCGGCTAATTTTTTCTATATATTTTTAGTTGTCCGATTAATTTCTTTCTATTTTTAGTAGAGATGGGGTCTTGCTCTTGCTCAGGCTGGTCTCGAACTCCTGAGCTCAAACGATCCGCCCGCCTCGGCCTCCCAGAGTGCTAGGATTACAGGTGTGAGCTACCGCGCCTGGCCTAATCAGCATTACTTTGAAAGCCTCAATTCCATTTCTTTTCCTGGCCTCTCTGAATTAAGTGCTATGTTGGATTTTGGTTTATCATTACCTTGTTTTTCTTACAATTGTATCACACATATTTGCATCCTAAACAACATATTATTTAGTTTGCAGGTTTATGAGCTTTACATGAATGGAATCTTCCTCTGTAGTTCCCTCGTAACTGGCAGTTCATTTGGTCAATATATACTTCTTGATAAATTTTTCATGTTGTGGGTAAGAGGAGTCGTTCTTTCCACTGAGGCATGATATTCCATTGTATAAATACACTTATTTATCCAGTCTCCTTGTGACAGTCTTCAGAGGCAACCCTGCAATGATCACCACCTTTTGGTCTTCATACTCTTATAAATTACTCTCTCTTTGACTATGGATGGGACCTGTGGCTTGCTTCTAACCATTAGAATATGGCAAAGGTGATGGGATGTCACTTCCATGATTATATCACATAAAACTCAGTCTTGATTGCATACTCTGTCCTTTGCTAGCTTTGAAGAAGTAAGGCCATGTTGGGAGGCCCATGTGGCAAGGAGTTGAAGGTAGGCTTTAGAAATGAAGGGTGACCTCCAGTCAAAAGCTAGCAAAAATCCACTCTCTTCAGTTCTACAAACACAAGGAAATGAATTTTGCCACCAAACTTGAATAAACTTGGAAATGTATCCATCCCCATTTGAGCCTCCAGATGAGCACCTGACTCTGGCCAATATCTGATGGAAGCCTTGCAGAGGACCCAGTTAAGCCGTACTCATAATCCTAATCCACAGAGACTGTGAGATAATAAATGCGTGTGTTTTTAGGCTACTAAGTCTGTGGTAGTTTACTATGCAGCAACGGATAACTAATACACACTTGTTGATAGATATTTGAGCTGTTTCTAGTTTTTCATAATTATCAGTTATACTAACATAATCACTCTGATGCATGTCTCCTGGTACACACATATAATAGTTTCTATAAGATAAATAACTCAGAATAGACTTATTATGATATAACAATGTTGGCAAACTTTCTCTGTAAAGGTCCAGATAGTAAATATTTTACTTACGCCTGTAATTCTAGCACTCTGGGAGGCCGAGGTGGGAGGATCACTTGAGCTCAGGAGTTTGAGACCAGCCTGAGCAAGAGTGAGACCCTGTCTCTACTAAAAATAGAAAGAAATTAGCTGGACAACTAAAAATATGTAGAAAAAATTAGCTGGGCATGGTGGTGCATGCCTGTGGTCCCAGCTACTTGGGAGGCTGAGGCAGGAGGATTGCCTGAGCCCAGGAGTTTGAGGTTGCTGTGAGCTAGGCCGATGCCA
>NW_012136080.1:2477069-2481832 GCF_000956105.1 Propithecus coquereli
CCAGCTAGGCAGCCACAAACTGAGATTTGACCCCGTGCTGTCTGATCCTAAGCACTTGCTCCTTCCACTTGGCCAAGCAGACTCTCTGTAGTTTGGACACCCAGCAAGTCACCACCATGCACACAAAGAGGCCAATACACATGCATTCACATTCACTGTAATGTTATTATAGCAAAAATTTCCTTTATAGGTAATTGGTTAAATAATCAATGTTACATCTTTACATGTGCTATGGAATATAATACAGTGGTTAAAAACAGTGGGTAAGTTGATAACTACTGACTTGAAAAATCCCGACCCCATATTGCTAAGTGAAAGAAAACATTTACAGAATAATATTATAATTATGTTGCAAATTTACTAAAGAAAATACAGAAAACAATATTTGATGGAGTCTACAGGTAAATTACTACATAAAAATTTATCAAGCTGTATATTTAAAATTTGTGCAATTGACTGTGTGCAAATTATACCAAAATTTAAAAATGGATTGCATTTATGTTTTCATGTATACATAAAAATACAAAGAACCTGATCTGGAACAATATGCACCCAACTTTTGGCAGTGGTTTCCTGGGGGAAGGGAGACCTCTGCTTTTCTTCTGCATACTTCTGCATTGTTTGAATACTTTAAAAAGGAGAATGCATTTATTTGGTATCTATAGTAATAAACAAATAAAAATAAATAAGCATTTTTGTGTCAATCAATTAATAGATAGACAAAATTAACACATAACAAATATACGTTAGAAGAAAACAAGCCGCTGAGAATCCACGTAGAGATATGCCCATCTTCACTCTTGGGAAACATCTCAGAACTATGTGTTCTCTATTTTTGCCTTTCTAGGAAGAAGTCAACATTAAGTCATCAGTTATAATAACTTCTGTAAGAGGCTTTCCTGCTACTCTAATCATCTTTTGGCCAGACAGCTGCATGTGGAGGTGAGATATGAACACCACAGTCACCCTATGAAAAGACTGACCCCACCCCAGGGATCTGGAACCTACAAGAGTCTCAGTATTTGCCTGAAAAAGATGATTCACTTCTTCCCACACCTACGGTGGCATGGGGAGGATGCAGCTGCTAGAAATGAATATGCAGTACCTATATAGCTGGTGTGATTTAAAAAGCAATGAATAAGAAGAAATTCAGATTAAAATAATCAAATACCATGGCAAAAATTTATGTAATGACTCTACACAATATTGGCATGGGATGAGAGGGCAATGATGACAGGTGAGGTCAGAGAAGTTAGCAGAAGCCAAAATGGAGCTTTGTCAAACCCATTAAGGAGTTTATCCCAAGAACATGGGCATGGGCAAGCCAGTAGTGGGCCTTAGGTGGGGGATCACCTCTGGCTACTCTAAAGGGAACGCGCTGAGAGGCAACCAGACCAGAAGTGGTTGAGCAGTTAGGAGTCAACGCAGTAATCAGGCAAGATATTTGGGTATCCTGGAACTATGAGATAGCAGTGGGGATGGAGGCAAGTGGATGGGTAGAGGGATATTGAAGAGAGATCAGACAGGTCTTGGTGATCAATTGTATATATCCTGAAAAGGAGGAGGCAGTTGTGGTGGTACCTGTATCAGCTAGGGTTAAATCAGTAAAGCAGAACCCAGGCATTATGGAATAAAGAATTTATTGTTGAAATTAGTTTGTGGGAGGAGCTGGGCAATTAAACATCTGTGAAGAGGAGTTGGAGGCTCAGAGATGTGCCCCGACCAGTCAGTCTCAGAAGCCAGAGATGTCCAACTGCCCCAGTAGAAACACGAAGGAGAGGCTGAGGGAACAGTCTAGAGGAAGCGTTTGCCTCTGTGGGTCCACAGGCAGGTATCTGCTAATAGGCCTTGGACTGCTACACGTCAGCAAGGCCTGGCATCTGGAAGACAAGCTGGAGGCTGCGTAGTGGGGGCAAGGACAAGCTGAACCCTCCTAGACACTTCTAAATTCATTGAACGATGACAGCATTCAGATATAATGTCCCCAAAATCTCATACAAATTCCTTTCTTGGCCAACTCTAACCTGGAACGTCACAGGAAAAGGGATTCTGGGAAACATAGTTTCCAGCCTAACTAAGTTGATGACCAGAGAAGATTCTGGAGGAGAGTTAGTGAGTTCAGTTTTGAACACGTTCACTTTGGTTTCACTGTGATACATACCCATGGAGACATCCAGTTGACAGTTGGGCTTGTCCGAACTTCTTCAGTGCGCAAGCAAACCTAGAACTCTTATCCTAACTCAGCCTGAGGGTGAGGGAGTGGCATGCAGTTGCACATCAAAGACCTAGGAACTCAAAATATTGGTAGGGGAGAGAATCAAAAAGAAAGTCCATCAAATAAAAGTAGTGAAAGAGAAAAAAAAAAAACACAAAAAAGGACAAACTCCAAACAATATCTATAACTCTCATCAGGCAGTTACTTGAGACAGCAAGATGGAGTGGGCAGGCTCTACAGGGCAAGTAGAAGGAGGTGTCCCAGAGGGATGGCCTGAGGTACTCTGACCCTGGGTGGGAAGGCAGTACAGTAAGGACAGTCTGCTACAATCAGTAGCTTGAAAGTGACACAACTTATCAAAAAAAAAAAGTATTACTTGATAGTTACTCCTCATACATGTATATCCTACTACATGGGCATAAGACAATATATTTAATAAATGATCCTTCTTTCAGAAATTCCAAAAGCAAGTGTGTTATTTCATACAACTTGTGACCTTATTGCTTTACAGTCCTCTGAATCACAAAGTGAGTTCTGACTGATGTTCCAGGTGACATGGTAAACATTCCACACAGGGAGCTCTACCACCAGGTCAGGGGAACCCCCCAAACCTCCATCATCACCATCACCACTGCCTCTGCCACAACAGTCACTACAACCTCTGCCTTCACCATAACCATCACTACTCAAGGTGGAGGGACAGTGGCTGGGGAAAGGGGTAAAGGGAGGGCAAAGAATGGTAAAAATTCCAAAGGAATATGGAAATTAATGGCGCTTTAAGGTAAATTTTCTTAATTTCTGTTGGATAACAAATGTACTTGATGAACAATTATGTATCTACAGTGTTCTCTGTCCTTTGCTTTCTTAGGAATCAAATGAAACCATGGCTTCCTGTTAGACTATGTACATTGAGGAGTGATATCCCTCTACCTTTACAAAAGAGGATTTCTCTTTCTCTCTATGCTCTTATTCAGTTATATTTGTATTTATTATGAGTGAATGAATGAAAGAACATATGAATGACGTATTACATCCTAAAAATGGCCCATGTCTGAGAGAGCTGTATTATGGCTATCCACGAAATATAGAAAAATGAAGTTATGATATAAGGGATTGACTTTAGTTCAAATCATAGTCTTATTGTCCCTTTTATATTGTCCCAATAGTCCATAAAAGATCGTAAAAACTGCATCTTTTACATGAATATTGCCAACAATTAGCAATTAAAAATCTTTATATACATTTTGGTCAAAAGCACTTGAAAGGTGTGACAGTATCCAGTTTCCTCTCCTACCTCTCTGCTTGCCTATCCATTTCCTTTGCAGGGTCCTCTTCCTCCTCTTGCCTTCTAAATGGTCATTCCTTTGGATTTTGCCTTGGACCCTTTGCTGGTATCTCTCAACTGTGTGTTTTTCTAGGTCAGTTTCTTAGGTCTCATGATGCCATTCCTAGCCAGATGAAGAGCTAGGTACCTCGTTGGGCACTGTAACGGGCTCTGTCCTTGGCTCCATCTGACCTATTTAATCCTTTTATTAATGACCTGGATGAGCATATGGACGGCACTGTGAACTTTTCCCTTCATAGCTTCAAGGGCAGGATGCAATCCTCATCCATCTGTGCATCTCAGCACCTTGCACAATAGCTGGCCTATTGTAGGTACTGAAGAAGTGGTTGGATGCTGGTCAAATTTGTTGATGAAGTATTTATGGGTGAGTAGATATGATTTGGGGATTGGCATTAAAATACACCAGCAAAAAATGTAACAAAATAAAATAACGAAATGAAATAGATGGAGATACAGATGAAACAAGACTGAAAAAAATGTTGATAATGGTTGAAGCTGGTTAAATGAGTACATGGGGACTCATTATACTCCTGTACTTTTGTGTAATTTTTAAATTTTCCATTAAAAAAAAAAGAAACAAAAATCTGTTGGTGAGGTAAAGCCAGGAAGTCTTGTGAATATGCAAATAGTTCTAGAAGCATTTATGAAGTGGAAATTTGTAAATAAAATTTTACTCTAGGGATAACTAGCTGTATCCAACATAGTTGTGTACTCCAGAGGATTAAATTCAAATAAAGAAAGTGGCAAAACACTTCAAACTTATCAGAGTTTTGCTTGTCTCTTTAATTTTTAATTATATTGCCATGTGTAAACCATATATGAAGGTTGCTAAAGAGTTTTTGCCTATCACAAATAAATAAAATAGTGTATCATTTTATTTATCATTTATCGTAGAAAACTGTCCTTTCTAGAGATAAGATTTTTGCATAATTTAGAGGATGCAAATTCTACTGGCAAGAATCTAAAAGATATATATGTATTTTCTTATAGTCATTATTTTACTTATTAGTTCTTTTTTTTCCCCCCTTGAGACAGAGTATTGCTCTGTTGCCCAGGCTAGAGTGTAGTGGTATCACCATAGCTCACTACAACCTCAAACTCCTGGGCTCAAAGTGATCCTCCTGCCTCAGCCTTCCTAATAGGTGGGACTACAGGCATGTGCCACCATGCCCGGTCAATTTTTCTACTTTTTGTAGAGATGAA
>NW_012136080.1:2482770-2491027 GCF_000956105.1 Propithecus coquereli
ACAGCAACCTCAAACTCCTGGGCTCAAGCGATCCTCCTGCCTCAGGCTCCCGAGTAGCTGGGGCTACAGGCATGTGCCACCATGCTCGGCTAATTTTTTCTGTCTATATATATTTTTAGTTGTACAGATCATTTGTTTCTATTTTTTTTAGTAGAGGCGGGGTCTCACTCTTGTTCAGGCTGGTCTCGAACTCCTGACCTTGAGTGATCCACCCGCCTCGGCCTCCCAGAGTGCTAGGATTACAGGCGTGAGTCACCGCGCCCGGCCGAGATGGGGTCTTGCTATGTTGCCCAGGCTGACCTTGAACTCCTGGCCTCAAGGAATCCTCCTGCCTCAGCCTCCCAAAGTGCTAAGATTACAGGCATGAGCCAATGAGCCCAGCCAAAGATATTATTATTATTATTATTATTGTCATATTGTCATTGTTACTAAATGAGCTCATTTCTTATCTCAACAATCACCAACATTCTTGGTGTTTATTATACACTTGAGATGTTTTAGGTACTTATAGGCTCCAGGTATTCTTATTGTAGCCCTCACCCCATCATTACTGCTAACACATTAAAATGTACCCATATCAAATACAACTTATATATGAATTGAGTTGAAGTTGAATAGTTTTCAAAATGTCACATCTCATAAACATTTAAAGTTACTAATTTTGATATTTTTCAGATTTTAAAATATTTTATAACTAAAGCATTTCTTTTTAGGTCTCTAACATTTCAGAGGCCCTTGGAAAGATCTCATGCTCTAGAAATCGTGCATAAAATGAGACAAAAATGGCCCCATGTGCTGAATACTGTGCTAGATGCCTCTGATAGCAAGGGGTATAGAAAAGGGTGCCTGTTCTCCAGAAATGTCTCATCCAATTCCACATCTTTTCTTTCCTGTCCTCAGTGCACACCTGGGGACAGGAAAGAAAAGATGTAGTTTTTGTACTCATTGTAGTCTTAAAAGATCCTGTCCTTACTATCAGTTCTTTTCATTGTTCTGCTTAGTTATGGCATGGCCCATTCATTTTCTCGTGAACCCTTTAATTAGGGCAAAAGTCTTTTAAGCCAGACAAAATGGAGTACAAAAGTAATTACAGCCAGGCTGCAATGATGGGGATGCATTCTGAGATACGTGTTGTTAGGCTATTTCGTTGTGCGAACATTGGAATGTACTTAGACAAACCTACCTGGTATAGCATACTACACACCTAGGCTTCATAGTATAGCCTATTGCTCCTGGGCTACAGACCTGTACAGCATCTTACTGTACTGAATACTGTAGGCAATTGTAACACAACGGTAAGTATTTGTGTATAAAACATATTGACACATTTAAAAAGGTACAGTAAAAATATGGTATAAAAGATATAAAAAACGGTACACCTGTACTGGGTGCTTACCATGAACGGAGCTTGCAGGACTGGAAGTTGCTCTGGGTGAGTGAGTGAGGGAGTGGTGAGTGCATGTGAAGGCCTAAGACATTAGTGTACACTACTGTGGACTTTATAAACACTCTATACTTATATTACACTAAATTTTAAAAGGTTTGTTTCTTCAATATTAAATTAACCTTAGCTTATTGTAACTTTTTTACTTTATACAATTTAAAATTTTTTAGCTTTTTGTCTCTTTCGTAATAATACTTAGCTTAAAACACAAACACAATGTGCAGCTGTACAAAAATATTTTCTTTCTTCATATCCTTATTTGGTAAGTTTTTCTCTATTTTAAAATTTTTAACATTTTTCTTTTTAAGCTTTTTTGTTAAAAAGTAAGACACAAACACACACATTTGCCTAGGCCTACGGAGTCAGGATTATCAACATCACTGTCTTCCACCTCCACATCTTGTCCCACTGGATGGTCTTCAGGGGCAATAATGTGTATGTAGCTATCATATCCTGTGATAACAATGCCTTCTTCTGGAACACCTCCTGAAGGACCTGCCTCAGGCTCTTTTACAGTTAGCTTTTCTGTTTGTTTGTCTGTAAATAAGTAGAAGGAGTACACTCTAAAATATTGATAAAAAGTATCAGGCCGGGCGCGGTGGCTCACACCTGTAATCCTAGCACTCTGGGAGGCTGAGGTGGGTGGATCGCTCAAGATCAGGAGTTTGAGACCAGCCTGAGCAAGAGCGAGACCCCTCTCTACTAAAAGTAGAAAGAAATTATCTGAACAACTAAAAAACCTATATATATAGAAAAAATTAGCCGGGCATGGTGGTGCATGCCTGTAGTCCCAGCTACTCGGGAGGCCGAGGCAGGAGGATCGCTTGAGCCCAGGAGTTTGAGGTTGCTGTGAGCTAGGCTGACGCCACGGCACGTTAACTTGGGCAACAGAGCCAGGCTCTGTCTCAAAAAAAAAAAAAAAAAGAAAAAAAAGAAAAAACGTATAGTAAAGACATAAACCATTAATGGTCATTTATTATCAAGTATTATGTATATAACTATACGTGCTATACCTTTATACGACCGGCAGCACAGGAGGTTTGTTGACACCAGCATCACTGCAAACACGAATAACGTGTTGCACTATGACATTAAAGCAGCAACGTCACTAGAAGATAGGAATTTTTCAGCTCCATTATAATCTTATGGGATCACTGTCATATATGTGGTCTGACATTAACTGAATCTTTATTATGCAACACATGACTGTACATTCACGTTAGAAATCAAAATCCTACGTCTCAAAAATATACCTGGGACACAATATTTTGCTGATTTCTCTATTTGTTTTGATGTCTAGCTGACTTTGTGGAGATTTTGTCTAATTTCTTTCAGGTAGGCACAGGTCAATCACCCATTTATTGAATATTTATTACGTGTTTTTTTGGAAATTGTGGAAAGGTGAATCAGAATGTTCAATTCTAAGCTTATTCTAGACTGTGAGGAGCCAAAGCAAACTGCACTGATACAAGCCTGCTTGAAGAGTTTTTCATTGCATCATTCCTGGCATGTAAATATCTCTCATCTTGTTTGCAGAGTGTTTTGGAAATCAAGAGAATGGAGTAGGAAAAAATCAACATTTGATTCAGATGAGGAAAGCCCAGTTTCATTCAAAAGAAAGTGTGTTAGAAAGAAAAAGATAAGACCATTGAGAAGTGCTGGAAACCCTGAAGAGCAAGTGATCACATTACCTTGTTCCATATGCAAGAATGAAATGCACCTACCTGATATTTTTCTCCATAAAAAGGAACATGTAGCTCTAGCCACATTGGGTTTCCAATGGATGGGTGGAAAGAAACCACAGCCCTTAATACTTGCTGTTCAGAGACAGTATATGATTTCTAAACTATTGTCATCCTTTATATTCAATGAAAAAATCCTAAAGAGCATTAATAATGCTTTTGAGCTGATTTCGAAGAAAGAAGTACCAGCATACTATAAGATTGTTGATAACATTGACAGGAGTTCCATATATTCTCAAAAAATCTGTCATCTGTTAATTAAAGGAGTAGCCATTTGTGAAGACAGGAATTCTACATGGAAAGCTGACATGACTGATAAATTCACTGTAGTGAATGATTTTGGCAACAGACCCAACGTGTGTTTTTTTGGTTTGTTTGACGGACATCATGGTGCCGCAGCAGCAGAGTTGACATCAATGGAACTCCCAGTTTTACTTCTCCATCAACTTTCCAAATTTGATCCTTCCTACCAAATGACACTTGAAGAGAAGCAAATAATCAATTCCTTTCACACTGTGTTTAGAGAAGAATACTTAGCAATAGAAGACCTCTTTTCTTCCATAAACAAAAGGACAAGAGCAGGGAGGAGTGAGTATGAGGACATACACAAGGCCTTTGCAAAAGCATTTTGGAGAATGGATAGGCTTTTACGTCTTGGAAGGAAAGAAGCGTCCAGGGTTCGATGGAGTGGCTGCTCTGCAGTTACTTGTATACTAGAAGGCAACGTTAAAAGTCCTTACGTTAATAAGAATTGGAGGAAAAATAATAATTGTGATGGATTGGCAGAGAGTTCTCCTCAGAAGATGCCAGAAATAATTTCTGGAATATTACATGTCGCAAACACTGGTATGTACATTGAATAGCACCAAATAACACCTTTACATTTTTGATTCCTGGCAGGAAAACCTCCCAGGCTTCCAGAATTTTTCAGTGGCCTAATATTTAGTGATTTAATAGTGCCTAGCAATCACATTGACCAATTTAAGAAACAACAAATAACCACAGTTTAATTGCAGATTGCAGGCACAATCATCATCATACTTATTTTTCAGAGAGGCACAGATAAGAAATAATGTGACAAAACATAAAATTTTCCAAAATGGATAGCAATAGTTGTTTATAAAGATAAAAAGCAAATATACTACATATGCTTAGATCTGTACAAAATGAAAAATGTTTTGCACACTTCCTTTTTTCAACAGAATGGAAAGTTGTTTGATTATTGTTAGTATAGTTGTTCAAACGGGTCAGTTACTCTGATAGCTAATACATTTGCAATAGGTCTTTCTCATGCTCACGAGTCAAGTAGCATCAGTTTCATCTCAGTGAGAATGATAGTTCGTGCCTCAGTTTTATGGGCATGTATTCCCTTCTCCAAAAAGATGGTTGTATTCTTTTGACTTTATTTCAAGAGGCAATTCTTCTGACCTTCAGTGCTTGAAGTCTTAGCTTAAGAGCTTGCCAAAATGGAAAGCCCAGAGGTCAATTGTTTTAGCAAAGTTAACCTAAGTCCCATGCTGAGTTCCATGATGCTTTTCTAGGGTTCTACTACCCCTTTCATGGATAGAACTATTATTCATGATAGTGTCCACTTATCGAATATCAAACACAGAGTAATTTCCTCATTTAGTCTTACAAGAACTCTGATATCTAATGTTAACTAAGTATTGTTAACCCAGTGTTTCATACGAGAAATGGAAGCTTGGAAATGTGAGATAATTTGTTCAAGGTCTCAGAGGTAATAGGAATTGAAGCTGGAAATCAGTCCCACTATAGAATGCTACCTTTTAAGGAGATTCCTTCCAGAGCCTGAGGAGGCTGGGCCTCGGTGAGTGGGACATAGTGGCAGAGATGCTGTTGCAAGGGCCAGATACTCACAAAGACCATTTCAATGTCAAGGCCCCTGCAAATCTGCTTGTTTCTGATCCAGCTTTGATTATCAGCCCAAAATAAGGAGGACTCCAGACTAAGCTATACCAAGAAGCCAAGTGCAATGTCAGTTACCTCAGAGTCATTGTCATTTCTCAGACTCTGTGCTGAGGCTACAAATCCCTCATGGACATATTCATTTTGGATTTCAGGC
Organism: Propithecus coquereli; assembly: GCF_000956105.1. Classification (NCBI taxonomy): domain Eukaryota; kingdom Metazoa; phylum Chordata; class Mammalia; order Primates; family Indriidae; genus Propithecus; species Propithecus coquereli. The sequence goes on from NW_012136080.1 coordinate 2,488,040, forward strand.
CAATTTGGGAACTGATCTATATTGTTGAAATTGCAGCCCCTATAGAAAATATCATTAGATATCAGGGTCCCTATAAAGTTAAATGACAAATGATGAGATAGTCACCATTCGGTAAGTGGACACTATCATTAACGTCTAGACTCCCTGCTGTTTGTTTGGTTCTAATCTCCAGGTCTAATCTCCTGCCTCAGTCTCCCAAAGCACTGGGATTACAGGCATGACCCACTGCACCTGGCCTCTCAGAACACCCTAATTCCATTCACTTTCTTAACTTATATTCTATTGTTGTATATTTTAATTCCACTTAAGCAATTTTACAAGACATTATTATTGGTTTATACATTTTATATTTATCTTTATTCACATGTTTACTATTATTTGTATTCTTTCTTCTCTCATCTGGAATATTTTCTCTTCTGCCTGAAATACATCCTGTATAGTTTTTGTTAGTGATAGCTGGTTGGTGGCAAACTCAGACTTTGTGTGAAATTTTCTCAAATGACATTTTTGTTTGGTAAAAATTCTAGTTTGGCAGCTATTTTCTCTCAGTATTTCAAAGATATCTTTCCACTCTCTTTTGGCTTCTGTTGTTGCTGATAAAAAGCAGACCCTTTGAAGGTAATCAGTTTTTTTTTTCTTTTTTGTTGCTTTTAACATAGCTTTGTCTTTAATGTTGCCAATTTCCCTACGATGTGTCTACAAGTAAATTTTTTTAAAATCCCATTTGGGATTATTTTGTCTTCTTGACTTTGTGAATTGGTGTCTGCCACTATTTTGTCAAATTTCGCCTTTGCCCATTCTTTTCATTCTAGAGTTCTGATAAGGATTATCTTAGACCTTCTTACTCGAAGTTAAATTCCCTTTTATTTTTTCATTTTTTGTGCTGCATTTTGGACCATTTCTTCATATCACTTTTCGAGTTCACTAATTCTCTCTTCATATGTTTAAGTCATTTTATTTTCCTAAACTTTTAAGATTTTTTTAATTTGTTGTATTTGGTTCTTTTGTTGGTTGTTGTTGTTAAATTTTTTGGTTATTTTCATGGTTTCTTGCTCCCTGCATACATTTTTGAACATTTTATTTTTCAACATGTATCATATATTTAATATTTTTTGTCTGATAATTTTAGTATCTAATATCCTTGTAGGTCTGTTTCTGCTATCTGATTTCTGCTGGTTCTTGCTCATTGTGTTTATTTTCACTCTGTTAATTCATTTTTTATAAAAATCAATTTAGTTTTTTATTGGTCACAGAACATATATGACTTTAATTCTAAATTTATCAAGACTTTTATGGTCCAGAATATGGTCTACCTGCTAAATGTTTGTGTGCACTTAGAAAAAAATGTGTACTTTGCTATTGTTGGTGGAGTGTTCTATCAATATAAATTAGGCCATGTTGTTTTCATTATTGTTCAAGTCCTCAATGTTCTTATTGATTTCCTTCTATGTTATTACTAACTTCTTGGTCTATTGATCATTATTATTATATTTTTGAGACAGGGTCTTGCTCTGTTGCCTGGGCTACAGTGTAGTGGCATCATCATAGCTCACTGCAACCTCAAACTCCTGGCCTCAAATGATCCTCATGCCTCATCCTCCTGAGTAGCTGGGACTAGAGGCATGTGCCACCATGCGTGGCTGGCCTATCGATTATTGCAAAAGTGCTACTAAAATCTTGACTATAATTATGAATTCTTTTTCCTCTTGAAGTACTATGAGGTTTTACTTTCAGTATTTTGAGGCCTTGTTTTAAGTACATACATGTTTAGAATTATGTTCACTTGTTGGATTGGCCCTTTTTAATTATAATATATCCTCCTTTATTGCTGGCAATTTTTCTTGTTTAAATGTTTACTTTGTCTAGCATTACTATAGTCACTCTAGCTCTTATCACATTATCATGTTACATCTTCTTCCATTCCTTTACTTTTAGCATATGTTTGTCTTCATATATAAAATGCATATATTGTAAGCAGCATATATTTGGGTCTTGTTTTTTATCCACCCTGAAAAGTCTTTGCTTTTTTTTTGAGACAAGAGTCTCACTGTCTTGCCCAGGCTAGAGTGCCGTGGCATCATCATAGCTCACAGCAACCTCAAACTCCTGGGCTCAAGCGATCCTCCTGCCTCAGCCTCCCTAGTAGCTGCGACTACAGGCACACGCCACCATGCCCGGCTAATTTTTTTCTATATATTTTTAGCTGTCCGATTAATTTCTTTCTATTTTTGGTAGAGACGGGGTCTCGCTCTTGCTCAGGCTGGTCTCGAACTCCTGAGCTCAAACGATCCGCCCGCCTCGGCCTCCCAGAGTGCTAGGATTACAGGCGTGAGCCACCGCGCCCGGCCAGTCTTTGCTTTTTAATTGGGTGCTTTTTCCCTTTATATTTAATGTGATTGTTGATGTAGTTAAGTGTACATTTATCTTGAAATTCTTTTTCTATATGTTTCACCTAGTTTTTCTTTTACTACCTTCTTTTGAATTAGTTTTTTGTGATTCCATTCTATCTCCTTTTGGGTTATTAGCTATAAATATTATGTTATTTAATGGTTTCTTTGGGATTTATGTTATACATATTTAACTTCTCTCATTCTACTTTAAGTGATATAATACTGCCTTACATGTAGAATTCTCACAACAGTATACTTTTATACTGTTCATCCCAGACTATTTTGATCACACATTTTACATATATAATATGTAGTGTATAATAAACAAACATATACAATAAATATAATGTATATTATATAACATAAAATGTGTATGTATGTGTGTGCACATATATTCTCTCCATATCATTGTTTTTTGTTTTAATTTTCCATTATTTTTTAAATAGTTTTAAGGAAGAAAAAATGATACATTTACCCATGTAGTAAAATTTCTGGTGGTCTTTATTCTTTTGTGTAGATCTATATTTGTCTACTATCATTTTTCTTCTGTCTGAAAAACTTCCTTGGTTTTTGTAAAATGGGTTTTCTCACAATAAAT
>NW_012136080.1:2491737-2508946 GCF_000956105.1 Propithecus coquereli
CACCCGCCTCGGCCTCCCAGAGTGTTAGGATTACAGGCGTGAGCCACCACACCCGGCCCTTGCATTTTTTTATGAGGAGAAATCTGCTGTCACTATTATCTCTGTTCCTCTATATGTAATATAGTTTTTCCCATGTGGCTAGTTTGAAGATTTTCTCTTCATCATTGGTTTTAAGCAATTTGATTTTGACGTACTCTATTTTTTCCCTCCTTACCTCTCTTCTATCCCTAAGACACTCCAATTATGTACTTTAGGCACTTGAAATTGTACTATGGCTCCGTAAACTCTTTTCATTTTAAAAATTTTTTTCTATGCTTTGTTTTATTCAATTTCTATTGCTTTGTCTTCAAGTTCACTAATCTTTTCTTCTGTAATGTCTAATCTGCAATTAATCACATTCAATGTATTTTTCATTTCAGACATTGTAATTTTCATCTCGTTTTTTTTTAAATCTTCCATGTCTCCACTTAACTTTTTGAACACATATGCAGTTATAATAACTTTTCATGTTCTTACCTATTAATCTGACATCTGTATCATTTTGGCGTTGGTTTCAATTCATTGACTTTTCACTTAGGATGGGTAGTATTTTCCTGCTTATTTGCATGCCTGGTGCACTAGTTTTCTAAGGCTGCTATTACAAATTACCAGAAACTTGGCTTAAAACAACAAAAAGTTGTTGGTTTTGGAGGCCAGAAGCCTGAAGTGAAGGTGTTAGCAGGGCCATGCTGCTTCTGAAGTCCCTAGGGGAAAAGTCCTTTCTTGCTTCTTATAGCTTATGGGGGCTCCAGGCATTCGCTTGCCTGTGGCTGCATAATTCCATAATTGTCTAAAAAATTTTTTTAGAGACAGGGTCTCACTCTGTTGCCCAGGTTGGAGTACAGTGGCCCAATCATAGCTCATTGTAACCTTGAACTCCTGGGTTCAAGTGATTCTCCTGGGCTCAAGTGAGGCTCTTGAGTAGCTAGGACTACAGGCATACACTACCACATCCAAATAATTAAAAAAAAATTTTTTTTTTTGGTAGAGATGGGTCTTGCTATGTTGTTCAAACTGACTGGACTCAAACTCTTGGGCTCAAGCAATCCTCTTGCCTCAGCTTCCCAAAGCACTGAGATTATGGCCATGAGCCACTGTGCTCAGCCTCTGCCTCAATCTTCAAAGGCTCTTGAGGAGGACCCTCTGGAGATCTCCGGGATTCTCTGTGCGGTTCTTTTCTCTCTAGTATTCTGTCCTAGGTAAACTCTAGGTGCATTAATCTCCCTGGACTCTCAGCTGTCTTTTCAACACAGATGAAAGTGGAAATCCAGTCACTGTTACTATATCTTGACCAGAAGGGTAAGAAATTCCATAGATTTATGTTTTGGGGTATTACTTGAGGGTTTGATGTCCAGAGTACTGCATTTGCTCCGGACTGGTGTCTTCCTGTTGTCACTATCAAGATGAACATGATGATCCATTTGAAGTTGTCAGACTACAAATACATGAAGGTTGGTGGTTCCAAGTTGTGTGGCTTCCTTTTCTCCCCCTTCTTCAAATGGATCATCATGTTCATCTTGATAGTTCAGCATCATAATTTGTAATAGTCCATTTTTTCTGCCATCTGAGTGATGGTAAGGGGTGTAGGTTTATTTTTGGTTCACTGTTTCAGTGAGGCCATGGTCCTCTAGGGCCCTATCTTTGTTGAGCAGAGCCAATTAGTCTCCCCACCTTGGACAAGCTCTAGGTTTTGTCTCCTGTCCAAAAACCCTGTGAAAATTCAATGTTTGTATACTCAGCTCAATACATGGTCTCAGGTAAAAGGTGGTTTTTGTTCTTGGTATACCTGGATTCAGGCATTGCTCTTTTACTTTAGAATTTTGTACTTTCTGGTATATTACCTAGGGTATGTATTTGTTCTCAGTGGGAGAGTCAATCCAAGACCCCAGACTCCCCCATTACAGCTAGTTTTTAAATATGAATATTTTAGTTTATCTGCTATTCCAAGATCTTTGTCTAGATTATACATTTGTTCTTAATAATTTCTTTAATTAAGGCTCCATAAACTATGCTTATTCACTAGTGTCCTAGCTTTCTGTCCATGAGCTCACACTAGATTGAGAGACCAGGCACAACTTTACCTACTTCTCTATTATTCACAAATTTTTAATTGGTGGCCACCTTAAGCCCCCTTCCTTCTCTTCTCAAGTTCACCAAGTCACTCTTTTCATCTAATCCTCACAACCTATAAGGATAATCACATTTTTAATATATGAGAAGATTGAGGCTCATCAAAGCATTATATAAGCTTACACGACCAATAAGTGACCCAAGACTCAAGTCTAAAAGACTTGTTACTTCAGATGAACAATATGAGCTTTCTACTTTAGAGTGTCTTCATTCCTGTGTGGTCTTCTTTCATTCATTACTGTTGCAGTATTTGCAGACTTCATTTAATTGTTTCATTTTCCTGTCTAGATTTGATTGTTTCTATAGATTTGAAAAATTTCTGTTTGTTCACACTGGTTTAATAAGTTGCTTTTAAATTTATTTACATCCCTACCCCTTTTCCCTAAAACCTAATTCAACTCCAGAATCTCCCTCATTTTATGCAGGAAAGAAACCATATATTCAAAATCACACTGACCTTTTCATATGCCTCCTTTCCCCCCTCTCCCTTTTTCTGGTGGTGGTGGTGGAAGGACTCACATGTGTATCAACCTGAGTCTGAGAACACATTTAAAAAATATTTCACAAATAGTTGAGACCCATGTGTAAAATACTGTTAGGCATTAGGTGTACAATGGTGAGCAATGTACAATGACCATGAGTTTCATGATCACACATCTTGCAAAATAAACAAAATAATCTTTTGAACATCCAATGAAAACTAGTTCCATATTAGTAAGGCTCTCTTACGCTAATCATTAGCTCGAAGAGGCACAAAGCTGCTATGCATGCTCATGATTAAACAAATTCAGCCTCTTTTGCCTAAATTACAGCCCTGAATAAAAATTGGATATAGGCTGTTTCCTTAACCTTATTTACACGCACGTTTACGTTTACTTATGATCCTTTCTGACTGTTCTTTTTCTCTTCCTGATTAACTATTTCCTCTTTTCACAAGATCCAAGTCACCGCTACCTACTCTCTTGTAATTCTACTTCATAAAGATTTTCTTATCATTCCATTATAAATGGGTTTGAAATGTTTCCCCTCAGTTTCTCTTAGATAGCCTCTCTCTGCCTCCTCTCCCTCTTGGAACACTAAATACCTTTTCTAAGTGTCTACCTATTAAATTACCTTCTGGAATTCTCACAATAACCTTAACGAGTAACACTGCAGGTGAAAAACTGTTACTTAGAGAAATAAAGTAACTTAATGAAGGTGGCACAGACAAAATGTTGGTATTAAAGTCTAACTGTCAGACCCTTAAGTCTTTCTTTCCACTCTCCCAAGTTGTTTCTTCTACACCAAACCCTCTTTATTACACCACGGCAATCTTGTCCATCCTAGGTATGTTTTTTCTTACCAACACATAAAACTTCTCTTCCTCTTCCCTCATTCTTAAAACTTCCCTGTTCTACCCCACAATAAGTAAGCTTTCTGATTTTATCAGAAAAATCTTGATCTTGCCCACTCAGCTCTAGAATTCCCTGGTTGGGATTCTAGAGCTCAGTTTCAAGTTTACTGGACTCTTCCTTCTCACAAAGTTGGAGATAACCAGTCATTGCAGGAGGAAATTGTATCATTGTCCTCTGCATAAGAAACGGACTATGCCACTTTAAAAGGTTTGAGCATCATGCCAAAGCAGCTTTTTAGTCCTCAAGATTACTATCCCCTAACATGTTGCTCTTCCAGTAATCCTGTTCCATTTCCGTTCTGATAACATCTTCTGAAGAGCACAATCTCTCCAACTACTAAAAGCTGTTACCTTTGTGTCTAGGAATTGAAATCATTTATGCTCAAATTAAAATTTTTATGTAATGGTCTTCATCGCGTAGTTCACTGCTTGGTTAGCTGTTCTCATTTCCTCCAAACAGATGTCACAGAAACCTTTCTTTAAAGCCAATCTGTCCTCTCTTTTAAACTATCAGAGCTGCTCCCCTCTCTTCCACTCTTCAGACTACATGGACCTAACAGTGATATTTTAAAATGTTGCTCCAATTTCCCATCTTCATGGGGGCCTTTTGTTCACCATCCTATTCAAGCTTTCAGCTTAATGCATGACTTTAACAACCTCATTTGTAGTTGATAGCATGCCACCCCATGTTCAGGTAATCAAGACTATTGACTCTGCACATCTGACTTTCTAAAATCTCCATTCCATTAGTACTCTTCCAGAGCCTGAATCTTATTTACCTTCTATTTTCTGGGTTACATGCATGAATAGTTGAGAAACACTAGCTACCCCTCCTTCACTTTTTCTTTCCTTCATACACCATGCATATAAGGATGAGAACCATTCAGAAGGCAGTACTGCTCTTTAACAGGATGGATACATTGTCCATTAAGTAACTTGCTTAAAGTCTGACAGCAAGCCACTGTCAGAGCAACAGCTGCAACCAGAGTTTAATGACCCTTCTAGGAAATTTTGTGTTGAACCTAAGGGATGTTCACAAGTAGCAAAATGAGCCAAAATGGCATTTCCTACTCTCTAGCACAGGGGTAAAAAAGGCAAATAGTGTATAAGGTTACATTTATCAAGCTCTCTGCAGAGACAACTAAAATCAAAATACCCATTTACCATCCTTCCACCTTAAGTTCATAATTCTGTTAAATTCTTTTCAAATTACATAGGAAGGAACCAATGCTTTTTCTTTTTGCTGAATGGGTTTTGGCTTCCTACATGCAAACAAACATTTAGGAAATCAATGGGATTGACAAACATTTAGGAAATCAATGGATTTGACTATTCTGAGTTCAATTATGTCCACTGTGTTTTCAGAGCTAGCGCCACACTATTCATATATATATATGTACACACATAAAAATGTTCCCAATTTAAAAGAGGTAGTACACTGTATGTCCTCCTAACAGAACAATTATTTTTACTCAGTTGACATGCTAAATACTATTCCATGCCACTCTGCAGATACAGCAATAATTTACAATCCAGTAAAAGATTTTACTGGTTTACCTTCTGCAGAATGTTAAGAATGACCAGCAGTAATGACAAGTTAATACAAAACATTAATAAATGAAATATACTTCTTTAAATGAGGGGTTGTGTAGTTTTTCGAACTACCATTTATACAGTTCTCAAGTTTCACGTACACCATCTTTTAGTCCCAATCCAGTACCTCAGCCATTAATAATTCCCATTATGTAAATGAGTTAATAGTCTCTGTCTACACCTGACACTAATGCTTTAACAACTTAGGCTTTCAAACTGTACTAGTTGCATGACCTCAGCCTTTTAAGCCCAAATTCCTTTACCTAAAAAATTGAAGGCCTAGAATTGAACCCCAGTAACAAAATTCTGATCCCAGCTATAGCATCATGTTTACAATCATAATTTTTTTTTTTTTTTTTTGAGACAGAGTCTCACTGTGTTGCCCTAGGTAGAGTGCCATGGCAACAGTCTAGCTCACAGCAACCTCAAACTCCTGGGCTCAAGCGATCCTCCTGCCTCAGCCTTCCAAGTAGCTGGGAATATAGGCGTGTGCCACCATGTCTGGCTTATTTTTTTTTCCATTTTTAGTACAGACAGAGTCTCACTTTTGCCGAGGCTGGTCTCGAACTCCTGACCTCAAGCAATCCTCCCACCTCGGCCTCCCAGAGTGCTACAGTGATAGGCATGAGCCACTACACCCAGCCAAAACCAGAATATTCTACCTAAATTGGGCATACTATTCCAGGAATTTTAATTCTCAGAGATAATATTCAAACATCACTAACCCCATCTCAAAACAATTTAGATATTTTATAAATCATAAATGATTCGATATCTAAGAAAAATTATTGCTGGCATGGGCACGGTGGCTCACGCCTGTAATCCTAGCACTCTGGGAGGCCGAGGTAGGAGGATCACTGAAGGTCAGACATTCAAGACCAGCCTGAGCAAGAGTGAGACCCTGTCTCTAGTAAAAATAGAAAGAAATTGGCTGGACAAGTAAAAATATATAAAAAATATTAGCGAGGCGTGGTGGCGCATGGCTATAGTCCCAGCTACTCGGGAGGCTGAGGCAGAAGGATTGCCTGAGCCCAGGAATTTGAGGTTGCTGTGAGCTAGGCTAACGCCACAGCACTCTAGCTCAGGCAACAGAGCAAGACTGTCTCAAAAAAAAAAAAAAAGAAAAGAAAAACACTATTGCCTATGGTAAGTATGTAATTATGTTCCTAACAACTTGGGGAAATTAAATTTTTCCTAACAAACCAAAGATAGTTTTAGTAAACAACTATCCCCCAGTCTGTTTAGGGCATGTTTAGATTTTAAGATTTCAATGAAGCCAGGTGCGCCTGTAGTCCTCCAGCTATTTGGGAGGCTGAGGCAGGAGGATCACTTGAGCCCGGGAGTTTGAGGCTGTCACGTTACTGTACTTCCGCCTAGGCTACAGAGCGAGACATCATCTCAAAAATAAAAAACATTTCAACAAAGTACAAAGATTTCAATGAAGCACACATCAAAGGTTCATCTGAACCATGAATAAACTACAACTAACTTTTAAGGTTTCAGTGTCCAACCGAAGGGTTTAATTTAATGCTGGCTGCCTATTATCCATTTAACACATGAATAATACCTATTTTTCATTCACAGGACTAATTAATTTTTTTTAACCACACATTACAGGAACCTAGTAAGACTAACATTAACGGTGGTATTCTAATTTTTTCATTGCTCATGAGCTAAGTACGTTCAGGTTTTAACTTTTACCAGTTATAAAACTGTCAAATTCTATGCTTTAAAACTGTTTCTAATTGAAAAAGCATGTATTTAAAAACATTTTTAAAATCTGCTATACTGACTATCTATGTTGGCTATAAAAAAAGTTCAAGTCTTGACTCTCTAATGTAAGTAATATTCTGATGCTGTTTGATAAAAAATTTAGAAGTCACTTTTCATTATTTGTAGTTTTAATACTAAATGCAGGAATTTTAAACACTAAAAGTTGCTTAATAATGAGGGATACATTCTTCTCAGTTTGAAGTCTAAATTACTGTAAACTATGAAGTAGTAATAACAACATTACACATATTTTTAAAATATTTTTTCATGGCCTGCTTTCTGTTTAGCATTGAAACACAGGATTATTAAAGTTATTAAAGTTAACAGATTTTGATACAACTGGTTATCAAGTTTCTAGTATAAAATTTTTTTTTTTTTAAAAATAATCTTTTAGGTAATGTGCAAGCAGTTTTATGCAGAAATGGGAAAGGTTTTTGCCTAACCAAAGAACATACTACACGAAACATTAATGAAAGAAGAAGAGTACTTCAGAATGGAGCAGTGATCAGTTCACATGAACCATATGGGCTCTTAGAAGGGCGAATAAAAACCACACGAGGACTTGGATTTCATGGAAATCTCAAACTGAAAAAATTCATAATCCCAGCACCTCAAACTATTTCTGTCCCTATAGATGACTTGTGTCAATTCCTTATTCTAGCTACTAATGGTCTTTGGGAAGTTCTGGATACAAAGGAAGTCACTGCACTGGCAATGACAACGTTTCATGTGTATAAAGAAATATACTATTCTATCATACAAAACAAATCTTCACCATCAAACAGTGAAGCAAACATTACTAAATCAGAAAGTAATATTTGTGTATTGTTTCAGTATAAACCTCAATCTAAAGAATGTGTGTCAACTGCAAATTCAAAGGAAAATTTGTCCAATTCAAAATATTCTAACAATTTCATTTATAACCCTGAAAATAGGGAAACAGTTCCACCAGAAATGACTCATCATGAACCTTGGAGCAAGAAAGAAACTTACAGACCACCCAGCGTAAATGGGGTGCCAAAAAGTGAGAAAGAATCAGGCACTAAGAGTTTCTATGAAGGTGCAGCTGAGTATGTTAGCCATAAACTTGTAAATGCTGCTTTAGAGGCTGGCTCCACAGACAACATCACAGTTACGGTAATACTTCTCAGTGGAAGTGAATATCAGTTTCTGGCATAAAAAATAAAGTTCCAATTATCCAGGGCACCAAAATATAATGCCATAAAGACAAGTCTTCAATAAGCCAGATATTAGGATAATTCATGAATACCATGCAAATAATTTTTTAGAACATAGTAAAGAAAATATAAAAGCAGTTATTAGGTTAGATGTCATCTATGTATGTTTACTGTTTTATGCCAAAAAAGAGGAAAAAAACCCAATACTTGCTTTTTATACCACTTTATTCCAACCTGAGCACCTCAATATAAAACTAAACACTGGTGAACCGTTTTCCTTACTAATTCTGCATTATCATAAATGTACAAGTTCTCCTAGCAGTCCAACACTTAAATAGATTAAATCATCTCTGACACATGGTCGATTTCATATAATGAAAATACCTAAAATAATTAGTGCAATATACTGAACCAATCAAAATAAAATGAACTTTGGAAAACAAGGCTGCAAGATTGTTACTAACATATTGCAATACTTATGTTACAAATTACGGGTACATTGTTTATTATGGTTCTAACCATGTAAGAACTGAATCCCCTTCCATTCAAAGGGGCAATGAAAGAATTAGCTGTTTTAGTAACTGTACATTTTGTATACTTTTAAGCAACTCTTAAATATTACAGAAAAGTAATACATATATGGAGACTACAATGGAGTACCCTATTTACAGTACAGCTGAAGATCGAATTTAAAATAATCAAGTTTGAGTATACATAATTGTTAGTGCATTGACTATATTATGTCAAAAGGGAACAAAAGCCCCCTCCTTGCCCCCAAACAACAAAACCTATGTAATGGCCAGCAGTGATTAAATAGAAATCACAGACACTTGGTTTGTTTCATTTTTGTTGAAGAGCTCACATGTTTGAAGTAAACACTATCCATTAAGATGCATTTATGAGTTTTCATATTCCTAAAACAAGATGGGGTTACACTTTTTACCCCATTTAAAAAATAACAGGACTGGCTATTATTTTAGATGCCACTAATGTTCCTTTTTTCCCCCTGGAGATGTGGGACTGTTTTCCTATCATTAATTTATTAAAATGTGGAATGTACACTTTAAATACAGATACCATGAAAAATTATGACGTGCCCAAATACTGTAGCTAAGCATAAATATCTTTAGAATCTCTTTCTAAAAAATGAATTTTTGAAAATCCCAAATTAATAAGTTGCAAATCTTTTTCATAGTTGACTACTGTACCAGTGTGGAGAAACTGGATGGTTAACCATTTGTCTATATTCCTAGTGATGAGGAATGATTCCCCCAACCTTCCAACGAAACAAAGTGTACATACAGTTCTCATTTCCCTTTCTATTGCTGAAACATTAGTCAGAGGGACACATGCATGTTATTAAAAATTAAGTTCAAAACACTTAAAATAATTCTGTATTAGAAACTCGACTCTATCGTAAGTCTCTTCTTTTTGGAAGTCATACTGGGCTGGTTAAATGCTCCAATTCCACTGTTATTAACATTTAGGAAGCAGAAGAATATTCCAGCTAGTTCAAACTGGAAATTTAGTTACTACAACACTGACTCCTGGTTGGTTGTGTGGGTTCAGTAAGGTCTACTCCTCTTCCTCTGGCAGAATTTGCTCCTGGATTCTGTGGTTCATTTTTTGGCAACTTTTTAGCTGAGAGATAAATTATCAAAATAAACAGAATTAGAATACATTAAAATTACTTTCATCTGCTTATTTGTAATCTTTCTTTCCAGTTAGGTTACCCCCAAAGTATCACATGACTATATGTTTATTCTTTCAAATGTTCACTGAGAATCTATTAAATATGAAAACATTGGTTGCTGTATTAAGGGAGTTTAATTTCTGTGAGAGTTGTGTTGGCGAGGAGTAGATGGGGACCTATTGTAGATAGACAAAACTTCAATTTGACTAGAGCTATATATAACTCTTTATACAGATTCACTTGGTAATACCAGAAAAGTTGTACTTTATTTGCCACAGACACTTTTTGGAACAAGTCAGGACAAAAATACCATCACTATCACCACCCCAACAAAATTTGTCCTCTACTGTGCAACCTAAATATCACCCAAAATTATGACAGATCACATCTCCTATTTCCTTCCTGGCTTGCACAGCCTTCAACCTTCAAACACTCACATTTTCTCCTTTTACGGGCTGATAAAGGATCCTAATCTGTTTCACCAGCAGATGTCTCTAATACAAATGGGATTGTTCCTGAAGCTCCTATCTCCAAAAAACTATCTCCCAATTTTGAGTCAGATAAGTGTGGCTTGTCAGAGTCAGACAAAGCCCCTCAACCAGCAGTTATGTCTTTAGCCCTAAGCTCTATAGACTAATGGCTGTTCTCTGGAGTGTGCTTCCCACTGATTAAACTTTACCTGTTAGATGTACAGATGCTCCTTGACTTACAATGGGGCTACATCCCAATAAACCCATTCTAAGTTGAATGTGAATTTTTGACTCATGATACCTTTTCTATTTAAAAATGGGTTCATCCAGACATAATCTCACGAAAGTTGAATAGCATTGTACCAAATGCATGTCACTTTCGTGCCATTGTAACGTTGAAAAAATGTAAGTCAAACCATCATAAATTGGAGACCGACCATATTTTTTTTAATACCTGAGATCTTTGATGTGCCAAATACATTTTTTTTTGAAGGGAGTAGTAGTAATAGTAAATATGTCTTGGAGTACTGACTGTAAGGGTGGCTAGACACACTGGTCTCTAACAACCTTGGGAATAGACTACTTTATGGTAAGACTTTAATCTTACCAGTCCCTTGACTCAGGTTACTCAGAAGTTGAATGTGTTCTACTTCGAAATCTGAATGCCTAGTTGCATTGTGCATCTTTTATCCTTTCTTTTTTCTAGACATTCCACTCCACATCAGCATTAACCATCTTTAGAATCCTGGATGCTAGGTTGGGCAACGAGTCTGGGAGCCAGGAACACTGAAGTTTGGAAAGAAAGCCTTCACTTGGGCCACTTCTCTAGGACTGGCTTTAGGGATGGTAGCATAAATGGTAATACGATGGTAAATCTCCAGTCAAATGTATTTATAAGCAAAGCCCTGTAAGTGTTGAACACTGGTACCTGGGACACAAAATAGGCTAGCATTGTAAAGTGTATGATAATAACAATTCAGGTGTGAACTGAGTGACTATTTCTCCCTTTAGCATACTTCTCTAAGGGTTTGCTGTATTTAGATCTGAATGAGATTAGGAGGCTGAAGGAATTCAACCAGAATGAAGAGCTTTTTAGTTGCTGAATTGTTATGAGTGCCCTGTGTGATTTAAGTTACTAATCTTGTGAAGGAAATAGAAAGACCACAATTCCATTTATACCCCTTCTTTCAAGAAAGGAAACATTCTGATTTCAGGAAAAAAAAACTAAAAACTCTAATATGTAGGTTACTTTCTGACTGGAAAAATGACCTTATTAATACATCTGAATAAAAGGTACAAATTAAAGCCCATGTGGTGAAGCCTTAATACCATAAGGAATGTTTAAATTCCAGGTTGAGTTGAGGAACCTATTACCTCCCTGCTTCCTGTTATTAACTTTCCAGATGCAATTCTGGGTATAATTTGTACCATTTGTAAAAAGAGCATATTGTCACATAGTCCTTCACAACTGCGTTATTATTTCCCCAGCAAACCAAAAGCCTAGGTTTTTCAAGACGACATTTTACACAAGTAGACAAGTTTTTTCCACTTCAAATGAACCATTATTAAGCTCTGTCACCTAATGAAAAACAATAAAAAAGTACTTGTAGTTTTTACTGGGTTTTCTTTAGCCTATGATTCAACTACTGGTTAATTTGTCTAAGTTCAATTTAAGAGTATTTATTATTTGGGGTTAGGATTGTGGATACCCCAGTTAAGTTTCAGTGCTGTATAATAAAAGATGTTATAGAATGAGAAGAGTGCTAGGCACATGAAAACTGTAGAGGCAGTAACCTATGAGAGCCACCAAAATAGATCCTGTAGGTAGAACCTGTACCTTAAAACCACTGGAAGATGATTAGGGTCGAAGAAATACCTTTATTTTTGTTAAAGGAAAAAGGAGGCTTATTACTACTCCAACTTCATTACCTATTATCAAAAACTGTGAAATAGTAATTACCATCAATTAAAAGTACCTTACAGCAAAGGTAAGAGCACTGTGTAAGATCAAATGACCACTTGAGGTAATATATGGCATGATGTTGTTTTGCTTTCCCTCTTTCTCCCCATGCCTCAGTGCTCGGAAATCTTCTCCCTTACAATGTTCACATTAAAAGAATTTGCCATTCTGTACACTTATGTATCATGTACTTCTCTAAGTTATAATTATCAGTGATCTGACTTAAAAAGAACTTGAAAAAAACAAAAGCAGTGCTCTGTTCAGGGTGAAGAAAATAGTTATTGATTAGCAAGAAAGAAATCTCATTATGCGTGACTGTTGCATAAATATTGTTGATCTCCCTTTTAATAAAAAGTATAAATTAACAGAAAAATATATATTTATCTAAAATTTTCAGTTAAATCTTTGGAAAATCTTTCTACTTGAACTGTCAGGTCAAAGCCCAGGCTTAACTCACCAGGAATAAACTTACCTAAACAGATAGTATTACAACCTAATAGGTAATAATCTTTCAAATTTGACAGTATTACCAACAAAAGTATTGCTTGGTACAAGGGACCTAGAAAAGTAGTATAATAATAATAATAATGATAATAATAATAATAAAATACATTTTCTTTTAAAGAGACCACCAAACCAAATATGCTCCACACTTGTTTTTCCTCTATTTATCACTTGAAAAAAGTATTAATCTTACCTATTGCCATGAATATTTCGTTCACATTCATTGATGTTTTGGCGGATGTCTCCATGAATAATAAACTGTTATCATCTGCATAGGACTGTGCTTCCTGTTCATAGAACAAAAAATGAGATATATTCCTTAGACATATACTATACCTGCTTTATTTTTATTATAGAAAAATGAAGGCTTACTTATTACTACTCCAATTTGATTACATATAATAAGCTACTACCAAGGTAAGAGCACGGTGTAGGATAATTTTATAATGGAATACTTTCTTTTTTGCCTCAACTTCTTAACACTATCTCACCCTGATTCATCTGTTCTTACATTAAATCTACTTTCAAATAATGAGTTCCAGGAGGGGGAAATTATCCTATTCTAAATATAAAACTATCTTTGATCTCAATGGCAATTTTTACTTACGCTTATTATCTGCAATGAAGACTAAAGGAAACCAAATAATCTAACACTGGCTTCAACCACTAAATGGCACCCTCATATTTAATTTTGAATGATTTCTATAGCACCATTATAATTTTGAATATCATGAATCATGCCTTTGAAAATTACATTACTGCCCTACATTTTTGTCATGCCTTTACAGTTCACATATATTATTGCCTTTGTTCCTTCCTCACAGCTGTTGTGAGGAGCAATCAATTATCTTTCCCATTTGACAAGAAATAATTGAGGTTCCTTTGAACTGATATGTGACAGGGCCCCTTTTGGCTATATGTGCTCTACCACTCTATGCTGGGGAGATAACTATTTTGGAAAAAGTAATAGATGATACTACACCTCACATAGTTTTCACAAGAATTAAATGAAACTACTTGTGTAATGTGCTCAGCTTAATACCTAATGGTACAAGAAACACTAGTGTCCTTTCTCTCCTCAGTGCACGTACTCCCTCCTGCATTCCCTCTATCGCCACCATCACAAAAGAAAATTATTCCATCACTGATATTACATACATAAATGGCCACAACCAAACTTCTCTGATAGAGAAGCCAAAGAGCAAGAGATCAGATGCAGTTTTAAAAGATTAAAAGATTTAAAAGATTTCCTTTATTTTTAAATGATCACACTTGCTCTTCTTTGCACCAGGAAAAATTCTGAAGTAGTTATTGTAGATGACATACAAAACAATTGGATTTTGAGTCTTTATTTTTGAATGCCCTTTTAAGAATAAACACGAGTGTGTGTGTGTATGTATATATGTGGGCATGCATGTGTGCTGATATATATTTATAGAAGAGTAGAAAAAGGTTAGGAAAGACACTAGTTGAAGTACATGTCAGGTGGACGGATCAGGGCAGGGGACAATCATTCTTTGCTTTATATATTTTTGCACTGTGAACAATTACTTTTTTTGTAATTGTGTAGGTCTTCAAAACCTTTGAATCAATTACACATTAAAATAATAGAAAGATATTTAAAAATTCAAGTTTACTGGAGGAAACATTACATGTAATACTTCACATTTGTTTTAAAAATCTGCATTTTCTATTATTTGCATGTCTTTAAAATTATAACTAAATCAGTGTTAACACAATAGAAAGATTTACAAAATATGTGCCTTTAAGTGCAAGTTAAATTCAACATACCTGGAAATCTACAGCTCTTTTATTTGCTAGGTCAGCCTTGTTTCCTGATAAAGCTATTACAATGTTAGGACTTGCTTGCCTCTGAAGTTCTTTAACCCAATTTTTTGCTCTTGCAAAGGACTCCTGTTAAACAAAGAAATAGCTATTTGGCATACGCTCAAAAACTGGTTAGGAAGCATCTTTGTGATACAAGGCTTTAAAAGACTGTCCAATGTAGCTCTGTGGGAAAGAAATTCTTAGGACTATTGCATTACTTAAGACACTTCCATCTTATTTTTTTAAATCAGATTTTCTAACTCACAAAAGCTTCAGCAGAAAGGTCAAGATTGGCTACCAAAAATATTTTTTAAAATTTTTTCTCTAATCAAAATTCTGAATAACAAAAATGGATATTCAAGCTAGTTTCACTGTAGAATGCATTTGTACTTACCTCATTTGTGATATCATATACAACTATGGCTGCTTGTGCTCCTCTGTAGTACATTGGTGCTAGGCTATGGTATCGTTCTTGACCAGCTGTATCCCATATTTCAAATTTTACTGTAGTGTCATCAAGACACACAGTTTGGGTTAGAAAAGCAGCTGAAAGAAGAAAATGCCTGGAATAAGTTTGTCATTTTCTTTCAAATGTTTTCATAATATAGAAAACACCTGGTTGTATACATGTATCAAAATATCACACTGGGCCGGGCGCGGTGGCTCACGCCTGTAATCCTAGCTCTCTGGGAGGCTGAGGCGGGCGGATTGTTTGAGCTCAGGAGTTCGAAACCAGCCTGAGCAAGAGTGAGACCCCCGTCTCTACTAAAAATAGAAAGAAATTAATTGGACAACTAAAAATACATAGAAAAAATTAGCCGGGCATGGTGGTGCATGCCTGTAGTCCCAGCTACTCGGGAGGCTGAGGCAGAAGGATCTCGTGAGCCCAGGAGTTTGAGGTTGCTGACGCCACGGCACTCTAGCCCGGGCAACACAGTGAGACTCTGTCTCAAAAAAAGAAAAAAATCACACTGTACCTCATCAATATGTACGATAATTATGCATTAATTAAAAATAGTAATACAAAAAAAAAGAAATAAAAAAACAAAAAACAACCGAAACCTGATACATTGCATACCCACAGTTATTAATGGCTTTAAATACTTGAAAAATCTGTTTGAAAGCTACATAAGACCTTTGTAGCAAAATTGCAGATTATACTTGTAACTACCATTTACACTGTCAACACCATGTCCTATTTAATTCTCCTTGTTTTTATTGTCACACTATGGTGATTTAGTCCTAGACCATTACTACCAAATTGATGTTTCTTGTTATATTATCTTTTAAAAAATTATGATACTTTATTTGGTAATCATTCTTACTTTAACCTAGATTTGTTGAATGGATTCATTACTCACTTCCTACCCCTTCATTCCTTGCCATAAGAATATTTCGTATCTGTACTTTTTCATCTGTGCTTTTCTCTGATTCTAATTTTAACATTAAGAAAGTACCATTATAAAACGATACCTTACTGTTAAAATTAAAAAAGCCCACACACAGCCACTTTTAGTAGTATGCAGGCTGATGGCCACTATACCTCGCGATTCCTCTCCTCTAATTAACTTTGGTACTTAGAAACCTGGTGCTGCTCTATCACAAATTTATCTATTGTAAATTGGCATGCTCTTCCCTTCTACTTTCACTTGAAGGTATGATATTTGAACCCTTTTTCCAAGTTGATATGGACCCAAATTACAAAATTTTCTAAAACTGTCATATCATGCAAAAGAATTATGGTCCATTTCTCTGAATTGTAGCAGTTTATCTAGTGATGTTGATCTTTCATGAGAGATTTGCCAATTAATATCAAATGTGCTAAATAAGCCAAATCTACTCAGATATATCTTTTATATTAGATAACATTTATTTTTCATGCTATTTTAGGTTAACTGATTGGTGACTTTAGTACCAGCGACTAAATTCTTCTGAGTCTTGCTAACATTGTAACTGGACATATCTTTATTTTGAGCTAGATTCTAATTAATAATTCTGTGAATTCTCACAAGTAGATAGCCATATTTTACACATATTCTAATTCAGTTCAAATTTCTTTTATGAAAAACAATTAGCAGAACTATCCATTTTCTAAAATCCTGTATTTATGGTAAAGGATATTCAGAAAGCACTGTCACTTTTTCACTATTGTGAAAAGTTCTCCTATAGAATCAAAAAAATTTTAAACACCTACAATTAAGTCCCTGAGGAAGTTTACTCCTTTATCAGTAAAAAGGAAAATGGGTCACAAAATATAAGCCCTTTCTCAAATATAGTTTGATTCAAACTTACAAAAAAAAGGAATTAAAATTTGCATATACTTTTGTTTTCTCTTTTAAACACACCATGAACACAAAGTACAATAATACAAAAACATTTATATTTCCATAAATCAACTCTAGGTAAAGGGAAATAAATATAGTCACCTCTCAGTATCCATGGGGGACTGGTTCCAGGATGCTGGGTCATACCGAAATCCGAGGATGCTCAAGTACCCTACTTAAAATGGTGAACTATTCTCACGTCACCTATGCATATCCCCCCATATACTTTAAATCATCTCTAAATTACTTATAATTCTTTTTTTTTTTTTGAGACAGAGTCTCACTCTGTTGCCCTGGCTAGAGTGAGTGCCGTGGCGTCAGCCTA
>NW_012136080.1:2511421-2516187 GCF_000956105.1 Propithecus coquereli
TAAATTCTGCCATTGAATATATAAACTACTACATCAATACTGTAGCAACATCTGCCAACCACAAACTTACCTGAATCTGCAAAACCACTTTAATTTATCCAAAACGTCTATTTTCTGGCTAAGAACCATCACTTTCTTAGACCTCTTCATTTTCTCTTCACTTCCATCACCAGCACTAACAGTTGGTTTTCTTTTCGGGCCCACATTTCACAAAGAAACAGCTTTTAGCACTGCGTACGCGACGACAAGCAGAGGAAAATAAAGCTGCGTTGAGATGCGGGTGCTGGCCTGTCTGATAGGCTCTCTCTTTGAGCTACAGGAACAGCTCCTATTTGCACGCCTGGCAGCAAGCAACATTTCAGTCTCAGCAAAACTACAAATTACTTTATCATAGACCTTGGGGTCAGTTGAGAATACCTGAAACTTTAAATGTTAAATCTGCAAATGCCAAAGCCCTATAATATGTAAGACCCTAACAAATAATAAGGAGAAGACACTGCAGTACAATGGGCAAGGTAAAGAATATCCAAACTGATGGCATTAAACCAAAGATTAACAATTAAAAAACAAAGTTAATCCCTCCTACAACTAAAATGATTCTACATAAATTAAACAGGAGAAAAAAAATAAAAAACTGAAGAACCAATACCACTCCCCCAACTTTTTATTAAATTTGATAGGAAAAAATTACTTTATTAGAACTGACAAAAAATCCTATGGAAGACTATAGGTTTGATAACACAAAAATTTGAGACTTCAGGTTTGCAAAACATGTGTAATACATACACAACACAAGCAAACAGAAAAATTTCTACAGTGGATGCTAGGGGATTAATATTTTTGATCTGTGGAAAGCTCATAAATCTTAAAAACATTAGAAGCTTCAAGGATAAATGTGTAAAGACAATTCACAAAAGAATAAAACAGAAAAGTGGTCAACATCACTAGTAATCAACAAAATTATCTACCTTGCAAAAACAATTATCTCCTGAATTAGCAAAATGAAAAAATAAAAATAAAAAGAGGACGTGGCAAAAACACGTGCACTGCTAGTGATACCATACAACTCTTCTGTAAAGAATTTTGGCAACAGGAAGGAAAAGCATGAAAATGCTGATACTTAGATGGAAGAAGGGAGGGGATGGGTAATACAATGTAATGGGTACAATGCATACCACCTGGGGAGATGGACATGCTTGGGGCTCTGACTCAGATGGCGTAAGGGCAATATATGTGACCTGGACATTTGTATCCCCATAATATGCTGAAATAAAAAAAAAAAAAGAAAATGTTGATACTTAACCCAATAATCTCACAAAATCTCTAAAAGATGGTTTGGGGGCAGGAGAGTAGGGAGAACAAAAATTTAAAAATATTTAACAATTAAAAACAACCTAAATGTATAAATGAAAAATATTAGTAATTACTTAAGTATTAAGTAGGAATTAAACTAAAACTGGCTATAAAATGACCTATGACCAAAAGTAAAATATATATAAAAATTCCTGGTAGGAATAAGGTACATGTATGCAAAAAACAGGAACAGAAAAGCACAGACAAGAAACTAAAACTGAATGGAAAGGATGTAGTGACTTGAGAAGGGAAGGGCCTTGTTCAAGATCTCGGAAGTAGACCAGGGGCTTGTGATCATAGAATTCAAGTTAGAGATTGTTTGGAAGTGATGTGTAGGGAAAGCAAAGGCTTTTAGAGCCAGGAATTCAATGAACGAGTTCAATGGATCTGAATGGCAGGAACTGGTCAAACAGCATCAAGAACCAGGTACCAAAGTTAACAGCAAAAATTGAAATTGGTTTGCTGTGAAAATGAGTACTAACAGCAATCATCTAACATAACACAGATTTCCTCAGATGAGCACTAACTTCAGATGATAAAATTATACATACAAAAGAATGTATGGATGGTCTAGAGCCAACAACAGGTGAAATAAAAACTGAGACCATTTTTATTTCCCATAAAACTGTGTGCACAGGGGAAGCACTCAGTGGATATGGCAGGAGAGATGATCATGTATGTAGTCAAGGAGTAGTTACATTTCAATTAATGTATGGAGGAAGAGAAGAAATGGGATAAAAATAGAGTAGAGCAGAGAGTAAAGCATACACATTGTGACCAAACATAAATGGCAAAAACTCCAAAATCCTAGCAACAAGGTAAAAAAAATTACTATATAGATAATATATAAGATAGCAATCTTCCCAAATGTAAATCCATCTTAAAAGGTGATCTATAAACACTAATTTATCTAGGTTCATTCTTTTTCTGTTTTTTTTTTTTTTTTTTGAGACAGAGTCTGTGTTGCCCCGGCTAGAGTGCCGTGGCGTCAGCCTAGCTCACAGCAACCTCAAACTCCTGGGCTCAAGCGATCCTCCTGCCTCAACCTCCCAAGCAGCTGGGACTACAGGCATGTGTCACCACGCCTGGCTAATTTTTTCTATATATATATTTTTAGCTGTCCAGATAATTTCTTTCTATTTTTAGTAGAGATGGGGTCTCGCTCTTGCTGGTCTCGAACTCCTGACCTTCAGCGATCCACCTGCCTCAGCCTCCCAGAGTGCTAGGATTACAGGCGTGAGCCACCACGCCTGGCCACTTATAATTCTTAATACAATGCCTACATATCACTTCATGTGGAGTCAGCGTAGTACTTGGCATGAGACAAATCCAAGTCTTTCTTTTTGGAACTATGTGGATTTTTCTTCCCAGAATATTTCTGGCCCACAGTTGGTTGCATCCACAGATGTGGAACCCCTGGATATGGAGGGCTGACTGTATTAGTGATGCTGCCTTAACAGAAACATGACCTGATTCTCAAACCAGTTAAAGATGTCACAAAAAGCCACCAATCTTTCTTATGAATATATGTACACAAATGCCAAATAAAATACAGGCAAAGAAATTCCCACAAATACATTAAAAGAACAGCCTGTGACCAAGTAGATTCTTTCAGAAATATACCATTACACTAATAGCCTAATAAAATCATTTTTATTTAAATAAAGTACAAAAAGTATTTGAATAAATATTCATTCCTAGTAAGCACATAGGATTCTTCCTTAAAATTTAGCAAGTATCCCATCTTTAAACCTGAAATCAGTATTATGCTTAACAGCAAAGCTCTTAGGCATTCTCTCTAAATCTAAGAACACGAGTATTTAATACTGTTTCGTATATCCTTATTATAATATTAAAAGCAATAAATTATTGGAAATCGATGTTATTTAAAAGAGGCTAGACTGTCATGAAAACCCAAAGGCATCAGTTAAAATAAAACAAGTAATAATTAGTTCTTTAATTTGGCTGGAACAGACCTATGTCAACAGCCTTACACTATACTGGCAACAACCAGGTGAAAAAAAGCTGGAAAGGGAATGGATCCCAATCACATTAATAAAGACCATAAACAATTCATTCCTCAACTCTGCTTAGAAATCCTCCTTCATGCCACCCTAGTTAGTATCTCCACATCTGTACTCCTAGAGTTCCCCATGTAATAACGTTTCACACTTTTTATAACCACCGGTTTATATGTATTTTGCTGCTTCTTGACTGGGAGTTACTTGAGAAATGACTACAGGTTGAGTACCCCTTATCGGTAACACTTGGAACCGGAAGTGTTTTGAATTTCAGATTTTGGAATGTTTCCATATACATAATGAGATATTATGGGGAAGTAACCCAAGCAAAGACATGAAATTCATTCGTGTTTCAAATACACCTTACATACATAACCTGAGCTAATTTTATATGACATTTTAAATAATTTTGTGCATGAAACAAACTTTGTGCGCACTGAATCATCAGAAAGCAAGGATGTCAGGTGTGGAATTTTCCACTTGTGGCATCATGTTGGTACTCAAAAAGTTTTGGATTTTGGAGCACTTCAGATTTTGGATTAGGAATGCTCAGCCTGTATTAACTCTTCTCTACATCCAGCATATAATATAAATCCCAGTTCATATAGATGTTAAAAAACATTTGCCAAAAGAATGCAGTTCATAGAAGCTATGTAGAAACATTTAGGGGCTATTTTAGATAACATCCGAATAGAAAGAGAAAGTTCCTAAATGTGAAAAAATAGATCAAAAGGCCTCTACTCAAGTTATAACTAACACGATCTCAAAAACACCATCAAGATATTTTTAACTTGGTAACACTGTATTATTGTTCATGTCATAAGATAAAGCATAATTTGAGGGAGGAGAAAAAGACCAATACTAGAGGGATGGGGAAATCAGTTTTATAATATATCAAAAACAATGAAAAGTGTTACAGTGTCACAAAGACAGAAATATTATTGGAGGGCCGGGCCCAGTGGCTCACACCTGTAATCCCAGCACTTTGGGAGGTGGAAGGGCCTCTTGAGGCTAGGAATTTGAGACAAGCAAAAAGTTAAAAACAAACAAACAAACAAAAACTTAGCCAGGCGTAGTAATGTGCACCTATATCCCCAGCTACTTGAGAGACTGAGGCACGAGGACTGCTTAAACCCAGGAGTTCAAGGTTGCAGTGAGCTATGACTGCGCCACTGCGCCCCAGCCCAGGCTACAGAGTAAGACCCTATTTAAAATCAAAAAAAGAAAAGAAAGAAATATCACCAGAAGAGTATAGACCGCAATTACAATAAACTCTTGATATACACAATATACCCTAAGACTTTCATGGTTTTCCAAAGTTCTCAAGTTTTTACTATTAACTTTCCCCATAAAATTTGGTGAAGTATAAATTGACATTTAAGTGACATCTTC
>NW_012136080.1:2520218-2520765 GCF_000956105.1 Propithecus coquereli
GTTCCTGTGGTCCCAGCTACTTGGGAGGCTGAGGTTTTCAGTTAATCTGATATGTTTCAAATTTGGTAAAAAGGAAGACAGAAGAATATACAGGTTTGAGTGTAATAGCAAAGAGCTAGGATTACAGGCGTGAGCCACCGCGCCTGGCCCCTGACAGCTACTCTTAAGGGACACCCAAATCTAAGTGAATTCACTATCCAGAACATAAGCTAATCACATGTGACCAGCTGAACATTATCATACTAGGTATTTCTGGTAGTACACTGGCACTTTGTTTCAAAATTAGTCTTAGGAGTTTGGTTAGTACTAAGTTAGTGCCCCAAACCTGATCACCCTAGAATGAACTGATAAAACCAGTATTTGAACCTTCAGGGATAACAGCCTGTGGTTACTTCACCAAAGCGCATAATCTTAATAAAGTCTCTGCTTAGTAGACTGGATTTACATAACAGCAATGTATCAAAACTAAACCAGGAAGCAGAATGAAGGCACCTATTACAAAGAGAAAAGGTAAAGAAATGAGAGAAAGGGCCCGATCTCGTCTGAT
>NW_012136080.1:2524540-2530378 GCF_000956105.1 Propithecus coquereli
CTATTATAAAGGAATCTATATAAAGATATGAAGTTATGTACAGTTAACAGAAAAACCAAACACAGTTGGCTCTGAAATTATGAAAAGATTTCTGACCTTGATTATTGCTAAAAATGCAGGTTCACCTACAGGGATAGCAAAGATCTAAAAAGTATAATACTTTGAGTTGGTAAAGTAAGGCAATAGGCATTTTATGCACTGCTAGTTGGAGGGTAATTTGGAAAATTTATCAGAATTACAGTTTATCAGAATACAGTCTCTGACACAATAATCCACTTCCGGGAATTTATACTACAAACGTACTTGGAGTATGTGAGCAATGACTATACCCTGTTATTCACTGCAGCACTGTAATAGCCAAAGATATAAAACAATGTGCACATCTAAAACTAGAGGACTGATTATATATTAATATGAGCCATGCAAGGGAATATTGTTACAATCAAGAAAAATGAGGAAGCTCTTTTGATTTGGATAGATCTGTGGCAGATTGTATTTTCCAAGGGTGCTGCAACAAGCTTTCCCACACCACAATTCTTCTTACAGTGTGATACTAGCACTCTTCCCTTGAACCTGTACCATCCTGTGACTAAAACAGAGTTGACACTACCTATGTGACTTTTGGGGCTATGTCATAAAAGGCCGCCCAGCTTCCATCTGGTACTTTTGGGACACTCATTCTTGAACCCAGTCAGCATGCTGTGAGGAAAAACCCAGGTGTCAAGGCCCAATGTTGATGTTCTAGCTGACAGCCCCAGCTGAGGTCCCAACAAAGAGCCAGCACCAACCACCAGGTATGTTGAGATGATTTCAGCACAGGCACTAACTGCAAAAGCATAAGAGGTCGGAGTGTGAACTACCTACTAAGGCCACTCATCACAAACATGAGATGATCAAATGATTTTAAGTCCCCAAGTTTTGAAGTCATTTGTTTCTTGGCAATAGATAACTAGGATAGTATTAAAGTAAAAAGTACAAAGTATTTTGCAGTTAATCTGATATGTTTCAAATTTGGTAAAAAGGAAGACAGAAGAATATACAGGTTTGAGTGTAATAGCAACTTTGCAAGGATATACAACAAAGTGACAAAGTCTTTGGAGAAAGAACTGAGTGGACTAGATGAGAGGGAGACTTTTCACAATATTAAATCTTTTGAACTTTCACTCACATGAACAAATTAATGAAATTAAAAAGTGTGATGCATGAGGATGAAATAAAAATAAAAACAGTGGTAGTAATTCAGTAATACAAACAATTTAAATTTTTATCTAATATTTTTTTTCCAAAATAGTTTCACAGTATTTTCATTAAGTGATATATAAGAGGGCCCATATTTGTCAAATACATTATAAAACAGAATGTTTGTCACGTGTACCCTAAGATTTTTTAAAGACTCAGCCCTTAGAAACTAACTTTGAATCAGATTTTCTAGTCTTATAATTTCTTGCAAGAAAACACACACACACTCTCAATTCCAGAACATGAATGGCACTTAAGAAAGATCTATCTTTAATGCCACCTACCATCTAGTTGCAAAACCTCACTCAAACTCCTTAAGCTTTACTGTCTGTTTCATCGTCTATAAAATTAGCTTTCACATATAGCCTTGATAAGGTACAGATGAGACTTGTGAAAATGCTATTTAAGTTTTAAGACTATCTCACATAACATGTAACCATTTTAAGTATCCTATCTTAAAATTACCCTATATTTTCTAGAATTCACATTTTTCTAAAACTTACAAATTACTTACGAATGCAACAGGAGAAAGAATTCATGTTTACACCACAAACAGAACTGATAGTAAATAAGTGGAACATATTCTACTGGCTCTAGTTTTATGCAAAGATACAGAATAATTTTTTTCTTTTTTTTTGAAATATGAAGCGGGGGTTGTGAGGAGGGTTGTTCAGTTTCCTTGTTTTTTTGGTGGTGATTGTTGAAACAGAGTCTCACTCTGTTGCCCTAAGTAGAGTGCAGTGATGTCACTGAAGCTCACTGCAACCTCTACCTCCTGGACTGAAGCGGTCCTTCTACCTTAGCCTCCCAAGTAGCTGGGACTACAGGTGTGCGCCACAACGCCCAGCTGATTTTTTTCTTGTTGGTAGAGACGAGGTTTCACTCTTGCTCAGGATTGTCTTGAACTCCACAGCTCAAGCAATCCTCCCACTTTAGTCTCCCAGAGGGCTAGGATTACAGGCATGAGCCAACTTGACCAGCCCAGAACAATTTTTTTGACTGAGAAAAGCCAAAGGTGTCTGATAATTATGCAGTGACTTCAATCACATATCAGATTATCCTCTTCTTTGGAGTCCAAAGAACATCTGCTATCATCTTCCAACTGTGGAAACTGAGGCTAAGAAATCTTCAGTGACTGGTTCCTCATCCTGCTTCTACCCTTTCCTCACCTATATTACCTTGAAAAGAGGATGAATGCTGTTCAGAGATACTTCAAATATTGTTTTGCAACATTTGTAAAGCACTAAGTATTATTTCTTATTTTCAAAGTCCAGTATGTGACTTCAATAACACTAACTTTCATCTTGAGGAATTTAGTAATGAGGTAACTAGAGTTTATGTTTATTATCAAGATGGCCAAGGATTTAAAAAAACAAAAAATGACAACCTCTGGAGTTACTCCTGCTGTTTTTCTTGCTCTTACATATCCCCATTCTCCTCCACAAAGAGGCTTATTGAAAAGGCTCTCAATATAACTCCAAATGATGATACCGTATCATAAATTAACTCAATGTGCTTCATAAGGATTTGTACATGTGGCAGGATTATGTATATGTGACATCAGATTATTATGGCATAAGACCTAAAAAAGGTAAAGGAACAGTTCCTCAAAATTTCCATGTTTTTATCAAGTAGAAATCTTATTTATTCCATATTAAAAGCAAATTTTAAAAAAACTTCCCACCCCATGCAGAGAACCAGAAAGCTAGCAAAAATGGACAAAATGCATCCAGGATAGACCTTACAAAGTCCATGCACTAAAGGTTATGCAAATTTACAGATTTCTTCAGAGTGTAACTGAGAATACACTTTATTTTTTATGTATATCCTCTTTTGGGGAGAGAGATATATACATCTCTCCAATAAATGACAAGATGATTAGTTGCAGATTTAGGCTTAATTTAAAAAGTGGTATGTAATACCAGTTTTACAAACCTTTACTTTAAATACTTTAGATTATGTTGTAGAGTTTACTCAGTCTCATACTAAACCGAGAGGTCATCTTTGATTTCTAGTACTTAACACAGTGTTAACAGGTCAGCAAATTTGTTGAGTAAAACAATTTTAGATAACCTAATAATATTATTTCCCATATACATAACAGAATAAAAGCAGCAAGTTAGTGATTCAATATAGGCAATTCACTAAGTTAGAGATATCTGGCAAAATCATTATACCAAACAACTTTGAATACTTCAACAGCAGCAGAGGGCACCGACGAATTAAGCAAGGCAGGGCAAAAACTGATGCCCATAACTATTTCAAATCTTGAAATAAATTTTAAAAGGAAAAAATGGTTAAATCGAGGAAGAGAATACACACTTTACAAGAACATCTGCTCTACAAGGATCCTTACCTAGTTCAACATTGGCATTTTGTAAATGTGAAATCGAGGTTCACATAAGTGCTTACAAAAGGCTAAGGATTAGAA
Source organism: Propithecus coquereli (assembly GCF_000956105.1). NCBI lineage: Eukaryota > Metazoa > Chordata > Mammalia > Primates > Indriidae > Propithecus > Propithecus coquereli. The sequence continues at coordinate 2,528,211 of NW_012136080.1, forward strand.
CCAAGCATAATGACTTTCAACTCACAGGAATGTTTAAGTAGCCACATATGATAACATTTTAAACTAAGACAGTTGGGCATGGTGGCATGTTCCTGTGGTCCCAGCTACTTGGGAGGCTGAGGCAGGAGGATGGCTTGAGCCCAGGAGTTTGAGGTTGCTGGGAGGTAGGCTGATGCCACGGCACTCACCTGGGCAACAGAGCGAGACTCTGTCTCAAAGATTAAAAAAAAATAGAAAAGAAAAGAAAGAAAGAAAATAAAGTAAGAAATCGAAGGATAACATACTAAGACTACTGAAAGGTCATTTTTTAAGGTTATAAATGGTAAAAACTGATACAAAGTATCAAATCTCTACCAATTTCTGAATCACACAATCTGTCAAATTCTGAATATGGACTTTCTAGGTGGAAAAAGTATTTTTTCTCTTGAAACCAAATTATTAATTTCTATAAATCTTAACTATCAATGTATCAGAAAGTACAATGAATAGTTCAAAAAATATTTTTCTCATGAATCAAAAACCATATATGCTGGTGGTTTGGTCTCTGGGTCTTTTGTCCTTTCTCTAAAATACTTTTAACAATGTGCAGATGCAAAAGGATAAAGGCACATTAAATAAATGCACAGATTACAATTACACAAACAAGTTGTTCTGAAGGCAACGTCAAGGGCAATAGTAGAAAGCCTTATACTAGGAAAACATGAGTTATTCAAATCTAATTATTCTAGTTGGCTTTTATTTCTCTGTTTAGGAAACAATGTTATTTCTCCCCACTCCAGCTTAAGGCATTATCAACAAATATGTATATATTTGACATACAATGTGTTTTGATGTGTATACATTGTGAAATGAGTATATCAAGCTAATTAGTTACCCACTGCCTCACATACATATTTTTTTCTTATGTCGTCTTGGGTAGGGTGCAGTGGCATCATCACAGCCCACTGCAACCTCAAACTCCTCTGCTCAAGTGATCCTCTTGCCTCAGTCTCCCATGTAACTGGGACTACAGGCGTGCTTCACAATGCCTGTATGTCACGATAGCTAATTTTTCTATTTTTAGTAGAGATGGGGTCTCTTGCTCAGGCTGGTCTCCAACTCCTGAGCTCAAGCAGTCCTCTCGCCTCAGCTTCCCAGAGTGCTAGGATTACAGGCATGAGCCACTGTGCCCAGCCACATACCATTTTTTAATGGTGAGAACATTTCAGATCTAAGGTCTTAGCAATTTTCAAGATATGCATACATGCAGTATTCTATTTAACTGTGTAATTTCTCCCTCTGAGAAAACCTCCACAAAATTTGCAAATACTCAGATTTTCTTTTTTTTTTGTATCTTTGAGACAGAGTCTCACTCTGTTGCCCAGGTGAGTGCCATGGCATCAACCTAGCTCACAGCAACCTCAAACTCCTGGGCTGAAGAGATCCTCCTGCCTCAGCCTCCCAACTACCTGGGAATACAGGCATGCACCATCATACCCGGCTAATTTTTTCTATTTTTAGTAGAGACAGGGTCTTGCTCTTGCTCAGGCTGGTCTCCAACTCCTGAGCTCAAGCTATTTTCCTGCCTCGGCATTCCAGAGTGCTAGGATAACAGATGTGAGCCATCGAGCCTGGGCTCAATCAAATTTTCTAAGTCCCAAATTAAATGCTAGGCATTAGGTATAATAGTCACCATTCCAAAATAATGCTGTCATGACATTATAACAAAAATATGGAGTGATAAGGATGACTTGGCAAAAAGTAATGGTGATAGCTGTAGTCGTAATAGGTAAGATTGAGTAAAGATTTTCCTCTGTGCCAGGCATTGTGGTAAGGACATTATAGGCATTATTTAATTTAATCCCTACTGAAAAAAAAACCTTTCAAGTTAGGTACTGTTACTTCCGTTTCAAATAAGAGGAAAAAAACTTGAGTGTCACTTGCCTAAGATCAAGCAGCTGGTGTGTGATGGAGCTAGAATTTAAAATCAATGTGGATATGAGCTGGGCAAGATGGTTCACACCTGTAATCCTAGCACTCTGGGAGGCCAAGGTGGGAGGATCGCTTGAGCTCAGGAATTGGAGACCAGCCAGAGCAAGAGCAAGATACCATCTCTACTAAAAACAGAAAAGTTAGCCAGGCGCAGTGGCAAATGCCTGTAGTCCCAGCTACTCGGGAGGCTGAGGCAG
>NW_012136080.1:2531163-2533595 GCF_000956105.1 Propithecus coquereli
GGCTTATTTTTTCTATATATTTTTAGCTGTCCAAGTAATTTCTTTCTATTTTTAGTAGAGACGGGGTCTCGCTCTTGCTCAGGCTGGTCTCTAACTCTTGAGCTCAAATGATCCATCTGCCTCAGCCTCCCAGAGTGCTAGGATTACAGGCATGAGCCACCGCGCCCCGCCTGGGCCATGTTTTCTTAAAGATGCCTAGCAGAAGACTAACAGATTAGTAGTAGGAAAGAGTTCCCATATAAAGAGATACAGATAATACATGATGTGAGCAGTACACAATACTTGTAATCAAACTAGAGTAGTTGCATGATAAATATTTTTAAAAAACCAGTTAAAAAAAAAGAAAAGCAATTATTCCATTTGTGGGAGAACCAACTTTAGTATAAATAGAAAATTGACCATTCAGGACAGATAAAACAGTGGTTCTCAAACTTTAGCATGCATCAGAACCATCTGGAAGACTTATTAAAATCTAAATTGTTGGCCCTACGCCATATTTTGGTTCAAATGGGGATCTGCATTTTAACAAATTCCCAGGATGCAGATTCTTGTGGAACAGGGAACAATCTCTGAGAACCAGTGCTCTAAACTAAAGCTCAAAAATCACAGCACCAGCAAGGGGAATGTTGTTTATATTTTCATGTACCGTTCCATCACCTAAACTTTACAGTCTGTACAGACATTTCTTTTCTGATTAGCACATACAAAATTAAAACTGTGGTATGAAGCATCTCTGAAAAGAAAAAAGGGTTGTCTGACTACATGCTATTTCATTGTATATTCTAACCTACATTTGGGATTCATTCATTTATAAATATCACATAAATGTCTTCTTAAAAATAAATATTGTTTTTTGACAAGAGAAACTCACTAGAAATCTTTAAAGTTTTGTCAGGTATTCAAGGTGTTAAGTGAAAGATGGCCAGCCCTACCATCCAACAAGTATTTACTGAAGAGCTGCTGAGCCTGGAGCCAAGATAGCAAGTAAAGAAGACAACCCTCTGAGTCCGATGCTCCTTGCTAACCTCTGGGCTAATTTTAGACAAACAATAAGAACATAAATGTCATGCAAACTTTAAACCCCTAGGAAACAAGCTAGAACTCCAAATTGCTAAGGCTGTTGCATCTAACCTCATCAAGAGTGCTATGGAGTCAAGAGATGTGAGGTATGGTGAGGCAACAAGGAGTCTTAAGTTATTTTTAGAAAGAACCACAAAAACTACAGAAGTTGTCTTGATATTCTTGATGAATATAGAATCCAGGAATTCAAGAGTGTGACATACAATTTCCACCTTACAACACAATCAAATAGGGATGAAAATTTTAAGTGAGCTTTTCAGAATGCTAACTCATGCTACTAAACAGTCAAGTAAATAAACCACTGAAATGTAAAAGAGTTGGTCAGGTTCATTAGTTAGGTAACTTCTCCCAAACATGAGCCAAAACAAAAACACATATTACCTACACATTATGGACCTTTGAGGTTGATCATTAAATAGCTCAAACCCTGAAATCCTTAAATGTCTACCATAGTTCTTCCTCAAACTCCTGGGCTCAAGTGATTCTCCTGCCTCAGTCTCCTCAGTCGCTGGGCCTACAGGTATGCACCACCATACCTGGCTGATTTTTCTAGTTTTTGTAGAGACTGGGTCTCGCTCTTGCTCAGGCTGGTCTTGAATTCCTAGCCTCAAGTGATCCTCCCATCTCATCCTCTTAAAGTGCTAGGATTACAGGCATGAGCTCTGAGCCCGGCCTACTATAATTCTTAAGGGTGAAGCGCTCTTATTAAAGAGCATAAAAGAACAGTGTAATAGTAATGGTACTGTCATACCTCCTGAATAAAGTAATATGCAGTCAGCACAGTGAAAAAGTATCCAATAAGAATAAACACAGAAATTTAAATGCAAATTCCTTTTAAACTTGTTTTTAAACATCCAGACTTGACCTGTACAAGTAGAAAACATTAAGGAAACTTTATACATAGAATGAAAATCTTCATGAAAATTTCATTAGCGAAATGTAGACAATCTAATTGGTGTGAAATGAAGATGGAGATTAACTATAAAAAGATACAAACATAATTCCCAGGAATTAAGCTGGGTTTTTTGTTTGTTTGTTTTTTAATTGAGACTGGGTCTCCTCTGTTGCCCAGGCTGGAGTGCAGTGGCACTAACATAATTTACTGCAGCCTTGAACCTCCCAGGCTCAACCGATCCTTTCCAATAGCTGGAACTACAGGTGCCTGCCACCACGCCTGGCTAATTTTTAAATTATTTTTTGTAGAGAGGGGATCTTGCTATGTTGCCCAGGCTGATTTTGAATTCCTATCCTCAAGCAATTCTCCCACCTCCCAAAGTACTAGGGTTACAGGCATGAGCCACCACACCTGGCCACCAGGAATTAAGTTCTATACTACGGTATTTTTTTAATTA
>NW_012136080.1:2534164-2562153 GCF_000956105.1 Propithecus coquereli
TACCTGGGAGGCTGAGGCAGGAGGATCGCTTGAGCCCAGGAGTTTGAGGTTGCTGTGAGCTAGGCTGACGCCATGGCACTCTAGCCCGGGCAACAGAGCCAGACTCTGTCTCAAAAAAAAAACAAAGAAAAAAAAGCTCCATGATATGGACTGCTTTCTGATGCTCAATCATTATAAAAAACATAAAACATTCAAACAATGTAATACTATAACATGATATACAAAGGTTAAGAGGCTGACAATCACCAGTATACTGCTGAACCTATTAGAGTAGAAATACCACTTTTCTAGTATATTTCCCACATATAGGAAAAGGAAGTAGTAGAGTTTTTAAATTTATCTTATTGGAAGGGTCTGAGATTATGAATAAAATTCTCAAGTGTGTTTGCTTAAGAACACCCATTAAACGCACAATACATAAAGTTTTGCTTCTGAAAGATGGATTCTAAGAAGTTGCCACTTGCCAGTGGATATCTAGATGGTCTTACGTATTTTAAGAGTTTGACTTTTTAAAAGTATGGGGTTAAAATATATTCATGAATACCTTAGAAAACATAGTAATGGTCTACATACCACTTACAAATATTGTGAATCTTAAAGTCATGTGGTTTCTCTGACATGTAATTTAATAGCATAATTTCACAGATGAAACCAAGGCCCAAAAGAGGCTGTTTTGCCCCTCTGCTATATATGTGTGTGTGGTGTGTTTTTAAAGAGACAGGGTCTGGCTGTGTTGCCCAGGCTGGACTCTGGACTGGAACTCCTAGGCTGGATTGACCCTTCTACCTTGGCCAGTCTTCTCTCAACAATACTGTATTGTTAGTTGTCTCCTTTTTGTTCTGCATCTTATATTCCCTTCATCTCTGTCCCAACACAACCACCTTAGGCAGTGCTTACTCTACCTCTTCTTTCATCTTTTTCTCCAGGTCTCATTTTCCTAACATGTCCCTTTCCATTAATCATTCACTTTTTTTCTTCCTTTACCCTAGGAGCATTCTTACATGTATATCCTAGCAGCGTTCAATTAAATTTAATTAATTTTATAAATTGGTATAAATTAATTTACAAATAGTTGTTATATAGAATAGATTTTAAGATTAACTCTTTTACTATTCATTCTAAAGAAAACATAATTGAGCACAAGCACGTACTGTATTTGAAGAAGTTTCTAGTCCTTATCAAGAAACAGATACTAGATCAAATCTTATTACTTGAGACACTGATTCTACTCATGTTTGTATCTGTACTTTTGCTACAATACAACCATACTGGTGATTAACTGGGAAATCAAAATGTAAAAAGATGTCACTCTAAAAAGAATAAAGATAGGTTTTAAAGCTTGAGGTCTGCTGAACAGCTCTTGTCTTTACTCCACGATATATTTAGTTATGCATAATCACACAATTAGAACATGAAATATTTTTTGTCAATGTATGATTCAATTAAATGAAGCAGGGAAAAAAGAAAATCTCACCCCCAATGGTACTTTCTTGAAATTCATGAAATTGGCCTTTCACAAAACGAAGCACTAGGCTTGATTTACCAACAGCAGACTCTCCCAGAAGTACTAGTTTGAACTGGCATATTTTATTTCCAGTATTTGGCCCGTTGGGTCTTGTTGCACCTCGATTAGCCATGTCCAAATTTGAAAGAAGTCCCTAATTTCAGATTCTTAAATGATCTTCCAGGATGCAAGGGGTCAATTTTTTTCTTTCTGGAGGTGAAGAAACCTGCAAAGAAACAAATATGTATGTATTTATAGGCCTTCTCACGGGGGAAAAAAAAGAAACACATACAAATCAGTAAAACAAAGCAAATCTAATACTAATCACTTTAAACTTTGCCTATAGCATACTATTATATGGTAACTATAAGCTCTACTAGACATTCAACAGCACTGAGTTTATTTTACTACCTTTTAAAAGAAATAATTTAAAGGGATAAGATTTGAGTCTAAAATCACTCTGTAATTTTCAGGGTTTTCCCCCCAATACCTTCAGTTGCCTTTATTATTACTTTTTTAAAGCTAACATTTATTAAAGCTTCAACTTTGCATCACGTAGTGCTTTACGTACTTAACCTCTCAACAGTCACACAGAGTTAGATATCATTTACAATCCTTGTAAATGAGGAAATAGGCATAGAGAGGTTAAGTAAACTTGGTTGAAGTCACATAGTTACTGCGACAGAGGTGACACAGAACTGAGTTTCAAACCCAGACAACCTAAGAGGTGACTCAAGAGTTCAGGTTCTGGAGCCTGACTACCTAGGTTAAAACTGTTTTGAGGAAAATTAAGTTAGTAAGCTCTTACAAAAGATCCTAGAATTTATTTTTATTTGAAACCTCTGTTAAATGGCACATGTGTTTCATTTAACTTATGGTTAATTATGCAGCAACAAATATTTTAAGGCTCCCAAGTTTGTGTGCCTAGTGGCTGAAAGATTTAAAATTGTTTCCTTATCTGCTCAAGTACACCACACACAGAAATGCTAACAGTTGTTCTTTATGTGGTGGGATTATTAGTGACTTATTTATTTATAGTGTAATTTACGCTAATTTTAACTTTTCTGATAATTTTTGGGCTAACAATATGAATGCCACTGTTTTCTATTTAACAACACACTTGGAAAAAAACTAGCCTGAATGGCAGCTTCTTATTTTCTAATAATGCTAATTTTTAGTTTCAAAGGAGTTGGTGAATATTTGAAGAACCCTTTTTCAATCTATTCAAAAATCAATCCTAATAGTTTACTTCCAACTTTAATCAAAATCTGATTATATGTTAAAATATTAAACCTGATGATTTCCTCCCTAAAAACTCTGCTCTGTTTAATTTAGCTATCTCATATAGGAAATACGCCTTCCCCATAGAATTTCAGTTTATATAAGAAATACTCTTGATAATGAACTCATTAATAAACATAACCATGAAAGCTTAGTTCTCAAGGTAATAAAATCACCTCTTTGCCTTATTTAAACACCATCTTTTCAGATCTTATCTTTTACCAATACATAATGAAATATATACAGATGAATTGATATGATGTGTGAGCTGCTTCCAAATAATAGGGTATAAACAAAATTACCCTCCCACCCCTTCCAAAACCACACCAGGTTTGGGGGTCTAATCCTGGCCATACCAATTTCTGCCTGGGCAAATGCTTTAATTTTCAAGTCTCTATTTCCATAATATCTAACTTGTATGGCTGTTGTGAGAATTATTTCCATAGTACCCAACTTGCATAGCTGCTGTGATAATTAAATGAGACAATGTATGTAAATAATCTGTAACATAGTGCCCACCACATAGTCGGCATTGAAATTGGCAATTAAAGTGGCCCTTTAATGAGATAAAGATTAAGTATTAACAGATCATCATATAGACTGAAAATGTACCAACACACCTTCGAATATCACACACACAATATCAACTGAAACACTAATTGTCTTTTATCTACAAAACAGGAAATTACGTATCAAGGACAATATGCTCTGAATTTCTACAGTACTTCCAAAATTTCAGGGAAGCATCAGATTATCATTAAAAAAAAAAATCAAACAAGATTCTGATTGAGCTTTGCCTTTTATGGTTTAAAGTTACTGAATCATAGTTACTCTAAGGATCTTGAACAGGAAATAACTAAATTTAATTTTAAATACACAGCGTAACATTGAGGTTAAAAACTATGCGCATTCATTTGTATTTACTACTTACTGAAACTTTTGTTATGTAAAAGGATTTTGCATAATATACATTTTCCCTCTTTTGAAAATAACTTGTATTCTGTAGTTGAAGTCCTTCTAAGGGCTCTTTGGTCAAAAAATTTACTGGGCACTTATTTTGTGCCAAGCACGGCTGCACTTACTTTGCTTATAACCCTATTAGTTCATATTACCTCTATTTTACATTAAGAATAAAGTTTATTAGCAAATGTGATTATTTCCAGAGGTGTACACGTTTCTTCCTTATTAGTTATGTGAAAGACAACTGATTTAACACTTTGAGTCCACTTAAGCAAAGACAAAAACCATGCATGTGAACTACGGTGTTCAGAGCTTACAAGTTAGAAAGTCTCAGAGGTAATCAGCTTCCAGGGACGAGATCACTAACCAGAGCAGGTTGCACGGTCTCTACCCACTGAGGAAGTTCAGCTGTCCTGTTATCTTGAATTTCTTTAAAGCTGCAGTTCGCTACCTTCCACAGACGAGACAAAAGTCTCTAGACAGCCTATTTTGACGAGCCTCCCACCCCTACTAGTCTTTGTAAGTTGAGGGTAGGCGGAGCTCCCCAAATCCACACCTGCAGTGGGCCCGGGTTCCTGCTTGGAGAGCACCTGAGTAGCTGTTAGCCAATTCCGTAACAACTCAATAAGCAGTGAACGCCAGGTCCCTAGGCCTTTCCATCGTCCTCCGCCGACCTGGCTGGCTTTCACTGAGACCCCCAAGACTGTCAGGACCAGGGCAGGGGCCGAGCGGAACCACGGCCTCCAGTACTCTTTCCACGGCGCCATCTTGAGAAGGGAAGAGGGTGACACCCGTCGCTCCCTCAGTTAGTCCCCAAATCCCGATCTCCAGAGCCCATTGAGGGATGAGTCACCAGGACTGGCAGGGCAAGACGCTGGGTTCGACAGCTCTCTGGTCCGGAACACTGCCGCGCGAGGGATAAGGGGCGGGGGGTTCAGGGCCGCGGACAGGTTGGGGACCGCGGATAACCTGAGGTCCAGGCCCGCACTGCTCAGGGGGAGGAGCGGTTTGGTTACCTGTGACCGCAGCAAGCTGAGCCGTGGGGCCGAAGCTTCCTGGCAGCAAGGCCCAGCGTGGGGGCCCGAAAGACTAGAGTGAGTCTGCGGCGGCGGCAGCGGCGGCGTCTCCTCCTCGCGCCGATCCCCTCACACTGGACTGTGCGGGGCTCGTGCCTTGGTGCCGCCCCTGTCGGGATCCGTCTCCGCCTCTCGCCGCTCCGCCTTCTTCTTTCCTATCTCCTCCTCCGCCGCCGCCCGCGCTCGAGTTCCGACTAATTCTTCCTCCTCCTCCCTCCTCTGCCTCCTCCCCTCAGGCCGGCCGCCGGCTCCTTCACGAACCAAAACACAAACACTGAAGTCCCAGCGCTGGAGCCACTTCCGCTGCCCGGCGCCGACCCCGCCGCCACGTCGCTGCACGCAGCGAATTACGCCCGTTCGTCACTTCCCGTCTTCGCCAGTCTGCCCGCTCCATCCGCTCCCCCGCCCCCTCCCAAAACCCTCCCAGCCCTCCCAGCCGTGGCCGGTTCGCGGGGCCGGGTGATGGGCGTGTCACGTGACCCCACGAGCGGCGGGGGTCGGATCTGGCCGCCGCCCTCTCCTTCCCACACTGCAGGCGGGGGATCTGGCCCCGCCCCCCCCGACACACACACTCCCGGCGCGCGCGGCCCCGCCCCCGCGAGCACCATTGTTATCCGGGCGGGGGTCGCTGGGCGCTTGGTGACCGGGGGCGGGGAAAACTCTTACTACTTTGGGGCGAGACCGAAAGAACTTGGTTTTGTCTCTGAGGCGGCGAGGTTCCCTCTGTGAATATTAGCTCATAATCCCCTTACCCTACCCGACAACACTCCAGTCCTGGCAACTCGGCCAAGGGGATTTAGAGAGGGAACTTGTCTAGAAAGAGAGACTCCCTCTAACGTGTCCCTGGGGATCGGTGGGGTGGGTAAAGGGCGTGGGTCGCCTTTGCACCAAGGAGGCAAAAGCTGTCTTAGGCGCCTAACCTTAATAACTTGCTTTTATTGAGAGTTTACCTGGTTTTGGTAGGGAAAGGCACATCCTAAAATAATAGCTAGCTTTTATTCAGAATTTCCCTTCCCAAGTCACGGTACCAAACACTTCACAGGAATTAACCCACTGAATTCTTAAACTACGAGTCTTTCATTTTGAAACTAACTTGTTTATCGTCAGTTTCCCTACACTAGGATATTAACTTCCCATAGTGGTCCTTACCCCTGAAAACCTGTGTCTAGCACAGCGTCTGGCAGGCAGGAGTCTTTAGTAATGGTTGTGGAATTAATGCATGAGGTGTACCTGCTTTGCAGATAAAGAATTTGAAGCACAAAAGATTGAGTAACTTGTCAAAGATCACTGCCTGTTTAGTAATGAAGCTGGATTCTAACCTGCAGGCTGGCTCCAGAACGTGAGTTCTTAAACATAATTACGGTGAAAGGACAACCCAAGACGTTCATTACCCTCCACAGCAGACCTACTTCGTGGGTAGAATCCCACGCTATAGACAGTCTCTGACGAGGCATGTGAAACGACTCCTACCTCCCCCCAAATTCTTTTAGTAATTTGGTAGAAAAATGTTAAATTGATTTTCTCTCAGAATAAGGGCTACTTTTCAGTTTGCAGTTTATAATTCATAACCCCGCTGTGAGGGCATGAATGCTGTCTTTGAAGCATACCGGCTGAGGTATCCTTCAGGTATCAGTCAACATTGTACAATGAAGATGATTTGAACCTCTGAACAGCCAATCTTTCTGATCAACTCTGCAATTGCCAGAGTAGCAAATGTGTCATATGTAAATGGTATCTGTGGCACTTTGTCCTCAAGGGGTTGTTCCAGTATGAAATATTAGTCATGGTAATAGCTCTTGGACAATCCCAGGAGGAATCAGGAAATAGAATATATGACATCAGTTTTGTCATGTCAACAGCCTGTACAAAACGAAACCAATTCCACTCCAAACTTGCTTCTGCTTAGTGATTGGCGTTAGGAGCCTCCCAGTCAGCCATACTTGGAATTTCAGAATCATCTTGAACACTTCCTTCTTTTCCTCATAAACCATTGTTCATTTTATCACCAAATTCTCTAATCCCCAAATTTGAGGTCTAATCCCAATACCTGGTCCATGGTAGTATTCATATAAATATAAACTGGAATTAATATATACTTCTGCCCTTTCAATACATTCTTCACCTTTTTAGCCAGCCATTGTCCTACTCAAAAATATTCAATGGTATCTCATTACTTGCTAAGTAGAGTCTCAAGTTCTTCAACTCTAGTCCCAACTCATGTTTCTTTCATTCTATTTCTATAGCCTCCCTGTCCTCAAACTCTTGCTTTGTTCTCTAATCACAAGTGTCTATTCTGTGTTCCCATCTTGGTATCTTTGGTCACTTTGTTCTCTTGACCTGGAACACCATTACCACTCATAACTGCTGGTCCCACCTCGGCCGGGATGCTAATTCCTCAGGACAGCATCTGTGGATACTTCTACTGGATTTAATTATTTTTTTTTTCTGTAGTTTCACAACACTTTGCTTTACTCTCTATAATGGGTCTCCTAAAATCTGCCTTATTTTGTAGTTTCTTCTCAGTTTTCTTCTGAACTTTTCTTCTCAGCTTTTCATTCCTTTTAGAATTATAAAGTTTTTGAGGGCTAGGACCATCATCAATCATTTCATTTTCTTTTGTTGTTTGTTACTTTCAGTTTCATTACACAGATGAATAACCATTTCAATCTTCACAGAAGAACTTTGCTGTAATACAGACCCTCAAAATATTTGTGAACTTAATTATGTTTAGAATGGTGAACATTTGACTTAAGAACTCAAAAATATTAATAAAACATGAGATGCTGAAATTTATAATTTGCTAGTAACTCCCCACTTCGTTATTCTAGTATATTGCTTCCTCGTTTATTTCTGTCTACTGATTTTGCCTTTTAATTCATGTTCTTCATGAATACATTTCACAATATTTTACAGTTTAGTCATAATGTTTTCCTGGGACAGTGCTGCCTTAGTGGCTGGCACTTCTAAAGATCCAGTGGTAATTTTAGACAAATTGAAATGCCACAGTAAAGCTTTGCTGTTGTATTGCCAGTCACAATATGCCCGTGTTTTCTTTTTCATAACCCCAGATAACTGAGAAGGACTGATAATTGTATATATTTTAGTGTCAAATATGGGATCCTTGATTTAGTGTCAAATTCAGTGTCAAATGTGGGATACTTGATAGAATTTGTTTAGGAAGCTACAAAATGAATAAATAAAGTCATAAAGACTTAAACAGTGCCCTTACTGCTTATATTCCCTTCAAACCTCGAAACGCCCAATTACAAATTCCCAGCACCTGGCCTCTCTCCACTACTCACAGCATCCCATATAATCTCCCCTCTCTTCCAGGAAATCTTTCCTCCCTTGCGTAGTTGAAGAGTGAATTTTTGTGTAGGTAGTAATGAATGGTTACATTTACTTTTAACTGGGATAATCTGGAGACAATTCAGAATTTTTTCTGGAGACAAACAAATGGTAATTCTAATGTAAGTCATGGTGGCAAGACAGTGAGAAAAATTCTGTAGACGCTAGGAACGGTGGTTCCTGCCGGTAATCCTAGCACTCTGGGAGGCCGAGGAGGGAGGATTGCTTGAGCTCAGGAGTTTGAGACCAGCTTGAGCAAGAGCGAAACCCCTTCTCTACTAAAAACAGAGAAACTTAGCCAGGTGTGGTGGCACGGGACTGTGGTCCCAACTACTTGAGAGGCTGAGGCAGGAGGACCACTTGAGCCCAGGAGTTTGAGGTTGCTGTGAGCTAGGCTGATGCCATGGCGCTCTAGCCCAGGTAACAGAGTAAGACTCCATCTCAAAAAAAAACCCCAAAAAATAAAAAAAGAGAAAAAGTCTGTAGAAACTTGAGCTAGTCAAGTTTAAAAAGCTTGTGTCTTTGGAGGATATCATTCAGGCCTCAGCTCGAATGTCACCTACCTAAGGGACTTCTAAGCCCACCAATTCTAAACTTCTTTCTTATACATCAAAGTGTTCTGTTTTCTTCATAACACTTACCACTATCTGAAATGATTTTATTTCTTATTTCACTTGATGGTTATCTATTCTCACTAGAACTAGAATATAAGTTCCATGACTATACAATCATCCCATCTGCTGGGGATTGGTCCCCAGGACCCCAACTGCCACCCTCCTCCCTCTACCCTCCACCATGGATATCAAAATCTTCAGATACTCAAGTCTCATATAAAATGGCATAGTATTTGCTTATAACATATCCCTTTTACTATGTTGTCTTTAGATTACTCATAACATGTAATACAATGTAAATGCTATGTAAATTGTTGTTATACTGTATTGTTTTAAAATTTATATTATTTTTTATTTATTTTTTTCTCAAATATTTTCCACTGAATACAGGGAGCCAACATATTCCATTGCATACCCACCATTGACACAAAATGGGGAGGGACTCAATACATATTCTTAGAATGAATGAATTGAATGAGCCCTTATACAGACATACCTTGATTTTGATTTCCACACTATCAAGCCATTTAAAGAACTTAAGGGGTGAAGAATATTTATATTAACCTTTTAGAAAGTTATAATAAACAGTTTTTGCAAATGTGAAATAGTATCCCCTACTCACTTTTTTTTAAATTTGATTTTAAGAGATTTTCATGGAGTTCTTGCAGACTGGAATGCTGTAAATTCCATTCAAATTCTAAGCTAGGTGTTTTATATCCCTATATGTGTAGAACATGACAAATATTCACCAAATATACTTTCATTAAAATCTGACATATGTAAACCCAATATAAAGAAAATCTGCTACTTAAAAGCAATAAAGTTTGAGTTTGCCACAATATTTTCTTTTCTTCCTTTCTTTTGTCTTTTTCTTTTTTCTTTTTTTTTAAGACATGGTCTTGCTCTGTTGTCCAGGCTGGAGTGTAGTGGTGCAGTCATACCTCAGTGCATTCTTGAACCCCTGGGCTCAAGCCATCCTCCTGCCTCTGCCTCCAGAGTAGCTGGGATTACAGGTGCATGGCACCATGCCAGGCAATATGCATTATTGTGTGACATATCTCAAACTTTAATATGTTCATTTTAAGTGCAATTTAAAGTCTAGTTATGAAGGTGTGTGTTCTCAAGGACTTTTAGGATGTTTCTATACTACAGCTGTTAAATATAATAATTCTCCAGAATTTAAAGTAGTTTGTTAGCGCTAAAGTAACTATATGCAGTGCAGAGGTACTTGGGCAAGGAAGGACCTAAAAAAAGTAGTCACCACCAGAAAGTTTATTAGTTCATCACCAGTAAAATTAGAAGGCCAGTGGCCAGGAAGAAGCCAATGGTTGAAACCATCCTAAAAGGACTGTGTTGCTTGGGAAACCAAAGAATGAGAAGTTGGTAAACATTTGCTCTAATGCCTATGGCCACATCACTCAAGTTTTCTTGCCCTCCAAATCTAGTAAAGAAAGAGAAGAAGAGGGCCCAGGGGGCGGGGAGGGAGGATAGAAGAGAGAGAAGGGGAGAGAGGAAGAGGGAGAGGGAGAGGGAGAGGGAGAGAGGGAGAGGGAGAGAGAGAGGGAGAGGGAGAGGGGGAGGGAGGGGGAAGAGAGAGAGAGGAGAGAGAGAGAGAGAGAACGCGCGAGATGGGCGGGGATCTGCCCACGGGGGAATTGTGCGCCAAGCCCCGCCCCTGTTTCCTAGGTAACCGGGTAAACAGACTCCATCTCCTTTTCTTCCGTGAGCTCTGCGAAGTGTTAAGAGGCAGGCAGGAAGCAGTGGGCAAGGAGTCCTAGTGGGGATGTGTTCTTTCGTGAGAGTGGGGTTCCCCAAAGTGCTGGTGCCCCCCAGAGGATTGGAAACTTCCCTCCAGCCAGGTACAGCTTTTCCCTTAGAGAAGACTGCCCTTGGAGGACTGAAGGTGTCTGGGGGAAAATCTCCCCTGAGCATGGAGGTGGCACTCACCCAGGAACGAAAGGATGATTTAGGAGACAGGAGGGTCTTCATGGGAACACGATCTCCAATAGAGTTGGGGCTCCGAGTAGGATTAGGAAAAGAAGATTCCCCATGGGAGGAGAGGCCTGTGGTTAGTAATAAATATGAGAAAACGAGGGCATCACCAGAAACAAAATCTCCATTGAGAAAGGAACTTGAAATGCGATTAGAAAGGCAGAACATTTCTAGGACCCGCACAGAGAGGGGTAATTTCGGAGTCAACACGGTCTCAGCCTTACAAGGAACAAAACCTTCTCTGGATATATTGCCGGGAAGAATGGGGTTAGGAAATGAGTGTCTTCTGGCAGGGTGTAACCATGGCAGGATAATACAGCCTCCCTTGGGTATGGTGTGTGGAAGTCCACAGGATGTAGGGAGCCAGAGAGGTCCTGTGGCTAGTGGCCCTGAAGGGATAGAGGCATTAGTGGAAAGGCAGCATGCTTTGGATATGGAACCAAGACAAGAACTAGAAAAAAAGTCTACCTATGTTGTGATGAAACCAAGCACAGAGATTAAGCCTCCTGGGGAGGTGGACACTGGGCTACCCCAAACAGAGGAGCCAGATGAAGCTAAGAATAGAGAGCCCCAGATGGGCTTGGTAATAGAACCTCTCCAGTGCCAGTTTGGCGAACATCCTGAAGAGAAAAAGGAAGGTGGAAACATTGAACCAGGAGTGGAACCTCCAGATCGCGTCAGACCCATATACTCTGGGAAATTTTTTGATCGGACACCCTTCTGGCCAAGTGTAAGTTTTTTTTTCCTAGTACTTTCCTAGGAACTGAACTATGTATAGTCATGTCTTTATTGAAATGATAAAGTGATGAGACTTTTTTGGGTTTGTTGGAGACCAATCACAAAAATTTCATTGGGAATCTGATATCCCTTCTCCTCTGGACACTTCCCAGATGTTCCTTTCATTTCTGATTCTTTGCATCCCTTCCTAGACGTCAGCTTTGTTTTCTGTGCACACCAGTGATTCCTCTTGGTTTTTCTCTCTTCTCTTTTAACCTTCATTTTGTTCCCCAGTCTTTATTTTCTCAACCCTATCACATGTTTACATACATGTTGTGTCCTAATATTCATGCTATGAATGGAAAAAGAAAAGCGTGTCTTTTCCCATGCATTATTTATTCCGTGAATTATTCATTCTTTCAGCAAAGTCTTGTGGTGGCTGTTATGCTGAATATAGGGCAATATAAAATAAAAAGTACATGGCCCCAGGCCGGGCGCAGTGGCTCACGCCTGTAATCCTAGCACTCTGGGAGGCCGAGGCGGGCGGATTGTTTGAGCTCAGGAGTTCAAAACCAGCCTGAGCAAAAGCGAGACCCCATCTCTACTAAAAATAGAAAGAAATTAATCAGACAACTAAAAATATATAGAAAAAATTAGCCGGGCATGGTGGTGCATACCTGTAGTCCCAGCTACTTGGGAGGCTGAGGCAGAAGAATCGCCTGAGCCCAGGAGTGTGAGGTTGCTGTGAGCTAGGCTGACGCCACGGCACTCACTCTAGCCCGGGCAACAAAAGCATGACACTCTGTCTCAAAAAAAAAAAAAAAAAAAGTACATGACCCCTACTAAAGGAATATTATATAGATATCTAAATGAATAGAAAACAAATGTGATTCTTCCTTCGTAGAAGTATACTCTAAATACAGAGCTCAGTGGAAAGATTGTACAACTCTGTTTGGAGGAGATGGGAAAGGCTTAACAGAGGACGTAATATTTGAGCTAACATTGGGAAGTGTCAGTATCTGTCAGATGGAAGAATGAGGTTAGAGCATTTAGGGCAAAGAACGGCACAGAGTATGACCAAAGCTTCTTATGTTTGGAAGTTGTAAGCAATTCTGTTTAGCCAGTAGAGTGTTGAGAGATGAAGATGAAGATGAAGAAAAAATATGTAGGAGAAATCCAAAGGTCCAAAATACAGGGGTAAAACATGTGGATTCAGGATCAATGGGGGATCTTAATAAGGGTATAAATAAATAAAATTTGCTTTTTGGAAAGGTAATTCTGATATCGGTAGTAATGATGGACTGGAAGGGGGAGATATTGAATGACATGTAGGAACTTGGAATGGATAACTTAGGAGTTTCTACGTTGATAATGATCCCTTTGGGTTTGGTGGCTAAAGAATATCCAGTGTTGGCTACCTCAAGTTTGAGATATCAGGTGAAGAAGCCAGGGAGACAACTGGTAATGTGAGACAGTTGAAGCCGTGAAAATCTAGGCAGGAGCCTTGGGAAACACTAACATTTATGAGATGGTCAGTGAAAAAGACATCAATAAGGTGAGTTCTTGAGGTCAAGGACTGTATCTCGCTTATTGTTTACCTTCATGGCATATCACAGTACCTTGCATATGGTGGTCATATGCCACAGTAAATATATGTTTGATAAATAGAAGGAAGGCTGGATGCTTAAATGGGGGAAAGAACAGTCAGAGAAGAAAGAGGTATCCTGAGAGGGTGGTATTGAAAAACATAAAGGAAGCATCCTTAAGACATTCTGGGAATAAAAGATTCCACACATTTAGATTTGAGAATAAAATTCAGCTGAAGAGGTCACAGGGCTTCTGCAGAATTTTGTCTGAGTTTGCAGACTCTTGTTCCCCTTAACACTCAGGGTGTTCTTTGTCTTTGTCCCACTTTGCTTTCTGGTTCCCTCATTAAATTTCTCCAGACACTGTCTTTATACTTGCCCACACCTGCTTGTCATTTCTGAATTGTTTCTGCGCTTTATGGCTTCTGATCTGACCTCACACACTTGTAGGCACCAGCTTTCAGTTTTCAATACAGGCCATTCTAAAACATCTTCCTCCCACTTCTCACACCTTCCTTTCTAAATGTGACTGGACAAAGAAGAGAATGTCAAGAAGAGAGTGATCAGCAGTGTTAAAGCATCTCTGTTAGGGAAAATAGAATAAAGATTAATTAGCTTTGGATATTAAGGAAATTACCAGCATCATTAGAATGACATAGTGGAAGGAGAATTCAGATTACAGTATACTGAAGAGCGCATGGGAGATTAGAATTGGAGAAAGCTACTGTAAAATTTTTTTTCCTCAAGAAGTATGATAGTGAAGAGAATGGAGTAAAGATTGCATTTAGGAATCTTATTACCTATTTAGTGAATCAGTAGAGGAGTTTGAGATAACACAAAGGAGAAAATGGCTGGAACCAGATCCTAGATAAGCAGGCAGGAATGGAATTAGGATCATAGGCAAGAGGAGGGATTAGACTTGATTAGAAGCAAGATTTCCTTTTAAAATAATTTTTTAATTGTTAAAATATTTAGTTTCATTATAAAACAAGAATAATAACATTATAGAAAATTTAGAAAATGGGATGAAAACACCCACAATCTTATCATCCTAATACAGTGCCTATTAGCACTTTACTGCTTTCATATTAATTAACACTCACTAACAACATTATTCATAGATCTTTGTAGGTATTAACTCATTTGTTCTCATAACAACTCTATGGGGCATCTACTATTATGAAATCCTGTTTTATAGATAAGGAAGCTGAAGCAAATTTGATGATTTGGCCAAAATCATACAGCTAGAAAGAAGCTAGAAGTCATATATTCCTACTTGAGAATCTGAGTTCTTGATTACACTATACTTCCTGTGACACTTTTCTCCAAATGCATTTTTACACAGTTTCTTATTATACTGAGCATAAAAATTATCTTAATTTTCACTTATTTTTTTGTTTCTTTTTTCATTTTTTTCCAAACTCGAATTCACTTATTTTTTAATAAGCATTTCACTGTTATTACAGATTTCATAAAGATCTTATAATGATAAAAATACTTCTTTAAACCAATATATGATTCTTAAGTTAACTCATTCCCTCTATTATTGGGAATTTAGATTTTTTCCGTAATTTTCTATAAAAAATAATTTGTCTAATTTTTATTCATATGTCTTTTTATATGTATTGGAATATTTCCTTAGGTTAGAGTTTAGCAGAAGCCAAAGGTATGGATCTCTTTCCAGTTCCCCTTGCCAAATCTCTTCCTAAAAGGTTGTACCAATAAATTTTTAAAAATCATAATCTTGGATCAGAACCTGGGCTGGAATGAATATAAAGAAAAAAATAAATGATAATGATTTGTTAGGCATTAATTCATATTTCTTTGATTTAAAATAAGATTGGAAATTGCTCCATATGTTTTTATTTATTTATTTATTTATTTTGTCCTTGTATCTGGTCACTTTGATGAATTTATTAGTCATAATTGCTTATTATTATTTCCTTTAGATTTTCTAGGTGGACAATCCTATTGACACTTTTGTCTTTCCTTCTTTAGTATAAGTACCTCTCATTTTTATTTCCTATCCCATTGCATTGGCTCTGATCAAAAATATAATATGGAAAATAAGGTCTCTTTTCTGATTTTAATGGATATGATTCTAATGTTTTACTAGTAAGTACAATTTTTGTGGAAGATTTCTCATATATCAGGTTAAGAACACTTCTTAGCATTCAGTAAGTTTATTAGAAAAAAAAGAACACTTCTATCCATTCTTAGTTTGCTAAGAATGTTTAAAATCAGTAATAAACTTGAATTATGAAAAAATTTCACTTTATTTGCTGAAATATGTTTTTTTCCCAACTAAAATGGTTAATTTTCTAAGGGTAAACCATCTTCATATTTTTGGGCTAAGCTCTACTTGGTTGTGATATTTTTTAGAATATATTCCTGGATTTGATTTGCCAGTATTTTACTAGGAATTTTTCATCTATGATTCTATGTAAGTTTAGATGGTAGTTTTTCTTATTTATTTATTTAAAAAATTTTCTTTCTATTTTGAAAAAGTAACTGCTTTTTTTTCTTTTTTTCAATGATCCACTATCATTTCCAAAGTAGTTTTTATGTTATCTTTCTCTGAGTTTGGTATTAGTTTTAGCATTAGCTAGTATATAAAAAAATTGAGAAGCCTTCCATCTTTTCAATTGTCTTTATGCTTTGTTTATATATTATGTGTATTAACTTCTTGTAGGCCTGGTAAAACTCACACAGCTGAAAGGGGAAGGCTAATTCATTCCCTCTATTGTTAACTCATCTCTGGCCAAGAGGTGAGATGGTAAAATATTTGATGTCCTCAAGTTCATCCAGTCTCAGAGTAGGAAGAAAGTGCATTTGGGTGAGGTTAAAACACAGTGTCAAGCTTGGCTGTGTTGAGAGTTTGTATGGAAATCCTATTGTGAATAGCCTTTAAAGATCAATCCCTGAGAACAATCACTTTGCATCAGGGTACCTTCAGGGAACTGGGAAAGCTCATCTCAACAAGAGGCCTTTCCATTGTTGGGGGAGGGAAAGTGGACACATCACAATGTAGGGACACTCATCCTGTGATTTGAAGTTGACACTCATCCTGTGATTTGAAGTTGCTGTCCAGAGTTGGCGTTGAGTTGCAAGTGAAGGTTTACTGTGATGGATTTATGAGACCCATTAGGCAAGTTCTTCTAATAAAACAATCATGGGTATGGAACCAGTGCAGCAAGAAAGAAGTTCCAAGAAATGGTGGCCTGAGGAGAGATTTTTGCGGTGTCCTTCAAAAACCAAAAAGATTCTGGTAAAAACAGGTTCTCTCTGTGTAGAAGCCTGGTAGCCCTTTGAAAGGGTACTTGGCTCTTGGAAACACTCTGTCAGAGATCAAAATCTCTATAATGGTCATTTCCCTAAGACTTCCTGAGACTGTCCTTTTATATCCATCAATGCACTGACTATGACAGAAATCCTAGGGTTATTAAGACAAAACAACTGACCCATGCAAACTGCATTGGTAAATTATATTGAGCTGTGGAATAGAAAGAGGAAAAAGGAAGGAAAGCTTCAAAGGAAGGTTAAAAAAATTATAGTGCATGATGACAATGGGGCTAAATAAATGAAAAATTACACAGTACCTGCATTCAAGGAGATTAGAGTCTAAAGACTTGAGATCCATAGGTAAATTATTTTATAATATGGTACATGTCACACAAAGTGGTGCCTTATTTTTCCCTGTTCTACACTACTAGAACCTGATAGCTATTTTGGGAATAGGTAAAGGAAAAGGGGACACCTATTTATGAATCTTGTAGTTATGCAGATCCTAGTACTGGAGAAAAATTCCAGGTACAAAGATTTATTTTCTGTCACTTTGCAAAGCTGATCTCTGCAGAATTATGGGAAGTAGGTGGTTTCATTTGCATAATGGGTTCAGAGTCTTCTGGGCAGAAAGGAATGGATATGGTCACTCCTAATTCTTTCTGAGGTATTCAGGATTGAGGATCTCTATGAGTAGAACAGAGTGATCTTGCCCAAGGACGAGAGGAGAGATGGGACTATTATGCTAACCCTCATTGAATTTGGAAGGTGGTGTGATGATTACGGGTCTGTGAGTTTTCAGCAACTGAATATGGTCTTGTATCAACCTTCCTGAGTTGACTTCAGTCTTGGAAATCAGATGTATGAGAGGTGAAAGAGCTACTTGATCACTGAAAGCTGTAGTACTGGGAAGCTGAGTGAGGAGGTGGCCAAGTAAGGTGGCGCTGCTGTGATTAGGACTGAGCAAGGAAGTAGCTGAGCAAAGAGGTGGTTGGTGCAATTGGGAGTTGGGTTATAAACAATTCCTGAGAAGATAAGTAAATATATTTGGGATAATAGTGCTAAGTTTCTCCATGATGGTGATAAGAGTTATAAATATGAAAAGGAGAAGGATAGAATGAATCCTGTTGTGTTGGATTATAATTAGAAGTATTGGTGGAAATTCATGGCATATCGTTATATCTATGTCCATGGACTCTATACACATTTAACTAGACAGAATATTATAGAAGTAAAATAGGTGCAAGTATGTGGGGTGTGTATACGGACACATTTTCTCACTCTGTCCTCTAAGATGACCCAGAAGTGATGTTTCTGTAACAGCAATGAGCTCACCAAAATCTGTATCTTGATTTCTAGATATTAAATACCATTCCTTATTAAAAGGAATCAGTGCTCCTTGGAGCACTGCCTGACTCTAGGACGGCACAGACATGTACAATATGAACTTGGAACACCTTTATGAGCCAAAAAGTGACAAAAGTCTCAAAGAATGATGCAAATAAGAAACAAGCTCAAAGAAACAAGTTTGAAGGGGCTCCCACTAGCCCAGCCTGGTATACATTGAGCATTGAATAAAATTATGATTGAATAAAATAGAAACCCCTGAGCCCATACTTATAGAAATACATATATGAATAAATAAATAGTGAGAAAAGAAAACTTCCTTGCAGTATAGTGCCAATTAATAAATATAGAAAGAATATTGGAATTAGAAAGTAACCGTTTGGTAGCCATCATAGTGATAATAATTTAGTCAGCAATCATCAGTAGATATTAAAACATCAGGTGAAATTTTGGTGAGGAATGGGATATTTACATAGAATATTTATTAATTATTTACAAGAATAATTATTAATTATAAAGGAAAAATAGCTTTATAATGGAGAAACTTAGCAGACATTATCTACAGTGTATGCTCCCTGATAGAACACAACACTGTTTTTGTGATATCCCTGCCAAAAATGTATAACATGAATCTAATCAAAAGAAAACATTAGTCGAACCCAAATTGAGAGGTATTTTACAAAATAATTGGTGTATACTCTTGAAAAAATGTCAAGGTCGTGAAGGACAAGGAAGATTAGGAACTATTCCAGACTGAAAGAGATAAAAGCAATGTGACAATTAAATGCTATGCATGTGTGGCGGCCGTAGAAGTGCTTGGCTCAGATCTCCCTTCAAGAGGACCTGCTGTGGGGAACATAGCTGATTGACAGCCTCCACCTGCTGACCTACTGGATCTACTGCAAAGTTCACCAGTTTACACTCCCAGCCACTGAGCATGTAGGGATACTACAACTAGATTTTTTTTTCCCCAACATGGAATTCCTGTAATGGGAACCTTAGTTTCAGAGACCACCCATAAGCCCGACTGAGATTTTCTCAGAGCTATGCTTTAGTCAGAAACTCTTCCTTTTTAATACTTCCTTCCTTCCCTCCTTTTGTGGGAGAACTTATCATGATCTTAAAGTTTTCCCTGACTACTCCTCCTCGTTTATCCTTCACTGGTGTTTTTCTTAATAAATCTGTTACATGTCTAATCATATCATGGTGTCTGCTTCTTAGAGGACCCAGTCACAGTGTATTCTTGGATTTGCTGCTTTTGCTACAAAGGTCATTATTGGACAACTGTGGAATTTGAATGGAGTCCTTACGTTAGATGCTAGTATTGTATCAATATTAATTTTCTAATTTTTGAGGCCTGTAATAGATTGTTTTAAAGATGATAAACCATGAAGAAAAAAATAGGAGACAACAGCCATTAATAAATTTCAAGAAATTTTAGAAAATAGGAAAATAGGCCGGGCATAGCGGCTTACACCTGTAATCCCAGCACTTTGGGAGGCTGGGGCAGGAAGATCACTTGAGGCCAGGAGTTTGAGACCAGCCTGGGCGACACAATGAGACCCCATCTCTACAAAAAATAAAAACATTAGCTGGGCATGATGGTGCACACCTGTGGTCCTAGCTGTTCAGGAGGCTGAGGCAGGAGGATTGCTTGAGCCCAGGAGTTTGAGGCTACAGTGAGCTATGATCACACCACTGCACCCCAGCCTGGGTGACAGAGACCCTGTCTCTAAACATAAAAAAGAAAGAAAAGGGAAAGGAGGGGAAGGGAAGGGAGGGGAGAGGAAACGAAGGGGAGAGGAGGGGAGGGGAGGGGAGGGGTGGAAGAAAATAGGAAGATGGAGATATGGCAACTGGTTTAGCTGAGGAGGGAAAAAATAAAATTTGAGGGAAATCAGATGGCTATTCCCACCTGAAATGATCCAGTTTGCCTGGAATAATTCCTCAGAGGGTCAGCACTTGGAAGCTGTAGTAAAGCTTGGGTTGGAAAATAGAAGGATCGGTTGAAAGTTCAGGACAGTTGAATACCCAGTTTTCCTCTTTCCTATGCAACCCTTGACTTCCTATTTTTCCACATCAGTTTCCAACTCCTTTCACCAAAACTGTGGATTTATTTTCCCAAAGGGGTTTTTAGAGTTATCAAGCCCAAGGTCAAGCAGAGGGGCAGTTCCTGGCTGAAAATAGGGATCTTAATAAGTAAAAGTATACTTTCTGTAAGGCACTTCCTCTAGCTTCCTCTCCCACTGGGCTCTTGGAGGGCCAGTAGCCAGGAGTCAAGCCAGCCCTCTAGACAATGGGCAATGCTTAGAGAGGCAGTAGAACATCATAAATAAGAATAGAGATTTGGAAGCCAGCCTACTTGGATTCAAATATCTGCCAATATTGTCATATAACTGCATTATAAAAGAAAAAAACAAAAAACAAATAAAAAAGAAGAAAATGAAACAAATATCTGCCAATAAATAAGCTATGTCACCCTGTTCCTCAAACTCTTTAGGCCTCCATTTGCTCACAGTGAAGATGGTGATGATATCAGTACCAACCTCATGGAGATCATTATGAGTATTAAATGAGTTAATACATATAAAATGCTTGGATCTATGTCTAGCACATGCTGTGTGCTTTGTAAGTGCCAGCTGTTATCACCATTCTCTGGAAATCTGAACAGCCTAAAGGTAGAAAAAATGATATTGGGGACCCTCCCAAAATACAGGCTGCCTCATCACCTGGTCACCCTACAGCAAAGCCAAAGAATAAACAAATCTTGCAACACACACAACACACACAGCGACACGCAACATACTAATTACCTTTGTAGTGCCTAATGTTTTAATATGAACGATTAGACTCCAGTTTGAAAGGGAATGCCACAACAAGCTAACAGAAAACATATACACAGCTTTCTGTGATACCCAGGGATAAGCTTTCATAATGTCTCGAGCCCTTGATGTCTTGCAAATGAAGGAGGAGGATGTCCTCAAATTTCTTACAGCAGGAATCTACTTAGGTGGCGCCAACCTCGACTTCCAAATGGAACAGTACATCTACAAAAGGAAAAGTGATGGCATCTACATCATAGATTTGAAGAGGACCTGGGAGAAGCCTCTACTGGCAGCTCATGCCACTGTTGCCATTGAAAACCTTGCTGATGTCAGTGTCATATCCTCTGGGAACACTGGCCAGCGAGCTGTGCTGAAGTTTGCCTTTGCCACTGGAGCCACTCCTGTTGCAGTCACTGCACTCCTGGAGACTTCACTAACCAGAACCAGGCAGCCTTTCAGGAGCTGCATCTTCTGGTGGTTACAGATCCCAGAACTGACCTCCAGCCTCTCACAAAGATGTCTTATGTTAACCTGCCCACCATTGCTCTGTGCAACACAGATTCTCCTCTGCCTTACGTGGACATCGCCATCCCATGCAACAACAAGGGAGCTGCCTCAGTGGGTCTGATGTGGATACTGGCCTGGTGCATGCATGGAACCATCTCCCATAAACACCTGTGGGAGGTCATGCCTGATCTCTACTTCTACGGAGATCCTGATGAGAGTGAAAAGAAAGAGCAGGCAGCTGCTGAAAAGGCTGTGACCAAGGAGGAATTTCAGAATTGACAGAATGCTCTAGCTCCTGAGTTTACTGCTACCTAGCCTAAAACTGCTGACTGGTCTGAAAGGCCTACAGGTGCCTTCTATGCCTATTCAGCAGTTCTCTCCGGATGACTGGAGCACTCAGCCTGCCATGGAAGACTTGTCTGCAGCTCCCACTGCTCAGGCCACTGAATGAGTAGGAACAACCACCGAGTGGTCTTAAGCTGTTCTTCCACAGGCTCCTAAACAAGATGGAAATAAAGTTGATCGGAAATGTGATGAACATCAGTTTCTGAAAAAAAAAAGATAAAGAAAAAGAAAATATATACACAAACATACCCAGAGGGAACAGAATGTAAACAAACAAGAGAGATTACCTGAGAGACATAAGATGTTGCATCTGTAAAACAAGATTGGACCTTTTAAAAGAACAATTAGAGAAGAAGAAAGAACTTTTCAGAACTTAAATATGATAATCTAAATAAAAATTCTATAGAGGATTGGAAGATAAAATCAGAGGGACCCATGACTGAGGTAGGGGGCAGGGAGACTTTTCAAACATACTAAGACACTATAGACAGAAAACAGACATAAATGGCTTCTGTGTATGTGTCCCTAATAAAAAACATGACAGCATAGAAACCTGATCACAACTACTGATTTGCAATCAAACTGCTTTTCATCTGGGCACCTCTGTGTTGAATACCAAGACATTGCTGTCCAGTAGAATATTTGCCATGATGGAGATATAGGATATCCATTGGCAAACACTTAGAAGGGAAGCTAGCCAGGAACAAATAAAATTATCAGTCAGGCCATGGATTTATCTATCCATCAATCAATCTATCCTTTCTTCTATCTATCTAACCATCTATCACCCAGATGGTAGCTGCCTAGGTATCCCCAAGTTCTTCAGCTTTATGGAGTTACCTTTCCATTGAATTGTTAGGGAGAGAAAACATTTCCTCTACCCCCTTTTGTTCAATAACTGGGGACCTGTGAATTAAACTAACAAAGAACAGATTAATAGGAGAAGGCCAGGTGTGGTGGTTCATGCCTATAATCCTAGCACTCTGGGAGGTCAAGGCAGGAGCATCACTTGAGGTCAGGCGTTCGAGACCAGCCTGAGCAAGAGTGAGACCCCATTTCTACTAAAAATAGAAAGAAATTAGCTGGACAACCAAAAATATATAGAAAAAATTAGCTGGGCATGGTGGTGTGAACCTGTAGTCCCAGCTACTTGGGAGGCTGACGCAGGATTGCTTCAGCCGATGAGTTTGAGGTTGCAGTAAGCTATGATGATGCCACTGCACTCTAGCTCAGGCAACAGAGCAAGACTCTGTCTCAAAAAAACCCCAATAAATAAATAAATAAATACATAAATAAAAAGATAAGGGATATTTTAGTAAGGTCTGTTTATGCAAACTCATCTAGGTCAACTCTCCCTCTCAGATGATAAGAGTTGCTTTTCTCTTTCTGTTTTTTGGCTGCTGGAGTCACCTTCCCAAAAGGAAATTTATTCTCTGCTTTTAAGCAGAATAAGGGGAAGCCAGAGAATTCTGCCGGCACCTGTTGATTCTCAGTTGCCTTCAGCTCAAAATAATCTTTATGCCAAAGTGGCATATTTTGGTATGGCATTATTCTGATCTCTTTCAGAATATTTTTAAAAATGACTTGAGTTTCTATCCAAAGTATAGTGAGAGAGACAACATTCCCTGGTATCACTGAGATTTCTTATAATTTCTAGCCAAATTAAAAAAAAATCTCACTGTATCCCTGCCCCCTCTACTCTGCCCTGCTTTAGCCCAAGTTATTCCTTTTTTATACAAAGTTCTCACATAATAAAATTATGTAAGTAGAATTTACTCTCAATTTGGCATTAAATCTAGGCTGCTTCTCACTGGCCGATTTCCCACCTCGGGCCTCCTGGCCTGTCACCCTGTTACTAGATATTGGCCTCCCCTCACCTTCTCAATTTATCTACCATATCCTGAATCCTTCCTTCTTAGGCTACCCCATCAGAAGTTCATATTTTCTTCCATTTTTTAGCAAAACAAATCAGTTCTCTGCCTGGTCATGTCTGAGGGCTTCCTCGTTTATACCCAGAGATGTCATCAAGATACTATCTTAAACCCTGACGGCTCTCTCCCTAAGAAGAATTCTGCACTCAACACTTAACATAACAAAACTTTCACCTACTCACATAGATCCGTTTGTTTATTTGTATGTTCATTCATTCATCCTTCCATTTATCTAATCTATTCATTCCTTGCCAACCCACATCTACACATTCATCCATCCACTCCACTCAACTCTTAATTTCTCTGTTTTTCTCTGCTCTCTGCCCCCTCCTCTTTCTCTCTCTCTCTCCAGAGATCCAGAACACTATGGGAAGTTTCTTTCTCTTAGTTTTTTAAAAAGAAACTTACACATTGCAAAAGTAACTATCAGCTGTCTTGAAACAGATAAAGAGAAAGATAGATAAGAGTTGCATTTCTGAGAGTGAACAATTATAATCTTTGCCTTGGGCAAAGGAAGGACAGATAAGACCCAAGGTAGAATCCAGTGGACAAGGCCAAATGAGACTTGGGCTATTCACTGAAGGGTCTGGGCCAGTAGTGAGATGCCTGCACATGCAAAGTTAATGTGTTGGTGGAAATACACCCACATACAAACACATCTACACACATTCAGACATACTCAACACTTTCTCTTGATCTTAGCCTGAATGTGGCTATACTTCCATTTCACTGTTCATACAGGACAGTAAATAATTAACCTGTGAACTATGACAAGATTGTTTCTGAAAATTAAATTCCTCAACATGTCACAGAGGTACTGTAATTGGAATAATCACTAACATTGCTAGTGTTATAAAAAAGTATGCTTACAATTACATATATATTTAATATTTACTGTTTATTTTATATATGAAGATTGCTTGAGATTTACTATTCATTCTTCCTTTTTTCTTGTATTAAGTAGTTGAAAGTAACTTTGTAGTATCAGAAGCATATGACAAGTTTGAAATAAATTTCATTTTTCAAAATGTTCCTCTTCTACCCTGAGAGTGATCAACTATTGTTTTTTGTTTTTTGTGTTTTTTTCCCCCCTTAGGCAGGGAAAGTTATTCCAGTTGGTTACAGAGTTGCAACCTGCTTGACTGAAAAACTTCCCAGGGTGAGCACATTCAATATGCTTTTATGTTTCTATTTTACCTTGCATATGAACATCAAGATATAGACAACTTTTAACATTCCTTATGAAAGTGGTCAATTGGCCAATTTGGATTCTTTACTGTATTTTGAGGCTTTCTGTTGATTTTGTCCAAGGAAATGAAAATTCCAGGCTTATAATTTCTAGCTCTACAAAAACTACAAGGACGGCTCGGTGTGGTGGCTCATGCCTGTAATCCTAGCACTCCAGAAGGCCGAGGCGGGAGGATAGCTTGAGCTTAGGGATTAGAGATCAACCTGAGCAAGAGCAAGGCCCCCTATCTCTACTAAAAATAGAAAAAAATTAGCTGGGCATGGTGGTTTGTGCCTGTAGTCCCAGCTACTCGGGAGGCTGAGGCAAGGAGCATTGCTTGAGCCCAGGAGTTTGAGGTTGCTGTGAGTTAGGCTGACGCCACAGCACTCACTCTAGCCAGGGTGATGGAGTGAGATTCTGTCTCAAAAAAAGAAAAAAGAAAAAAAACTATAAGGGATTCAATTTATTTTGACAGGAATAATAGTATGCTTTCTAACCTGGATATTTCCTGGTTGTTTTCTAAATATAACATTTAAAATATGTTGTTTACCTCCATTAATAAACCAATAAATTTTAGGGGAATTTTCATTATTTGGGGATAGTAGTTCCCCATGCACTTACTACACACTTACAATTAAGGGTGTTCATTGATTGGTATAGACCAATCCTGTTAATATTTTAAAAACTGTACTTAATAATTCTATTTTCTTGCCTCACTCTTTGTAGCTAATTACTCCACCTGCAGCAAAAAAGTATTTCGACTTCAGATATCCACCTGCTGGAGCAGAAAGAGTATTTTATGGCAGAGCAAATGATCCCCAAATCGCCCGTTATTTGACACACGGAATAAGATCTAACATTTCATTATCGGTAACTTCTTTTCTTTTTTTGCCTGTCCGTTATTAATTTACCAAAATAAAAATACACAAATGAAGTATTAATGAAATTCATCAGTTCCAATATCCTTCCCACTTGTATTTTTACCAGGCTTTCCTCAACCTGTCCTTCAAAAGCACTAATCTTGAGTGGTTGAAAAACCAAGCAGCAGCAGCCAAGAGACTGTGAAGAAATTAATGGTTTAAGTCACAAACTATTCTCCCGTCAGATGACAAAAGCTGAGTTGCATTCCATTTTCTCACAATAAAGAGAAATGCTTTCACACTTTGTTTTTTTTTTTTTTTTTGAGACAGAGTCTCACTGTGTTGCCCTGGCTAGAGTGAGTGCCATGGCGTCAGCCTAGCTCACAGGAGCCTCAAACTCCTGGGCTCAAGCGATCCTACTGCCTCAGCCTCCCGAGTAGCTGGGACTACAGGCATGCGCCACCATGCCCGGCTATTTTTTCTATTTTTAGTAGAGACGGGGTCTCGCTCTTGCTCAGGCTGGTTTCGAACTCCTGAGTTCAAACAATCCGCCCACCTCGGCCTCCCAGAGTGCTAGGATTACAGGCGTGAGCCACCGCACCCGGCCACTTTCACACTTTGTTAGACACTAAGGAGGACAGTCTTGGTGACTCTTGCCTAGAGGCACTACAGAGTACTGAAATAGACATTGAGTGGAGATGGGGTCAGAATGAGTGGATAGTCTACATTCAGATATATATCTGATATATACCTAACCTATATATCTGGAGAGAACTTTTGGAAGTTACTTGGTTCTTTTTCTTTGTCATTTTCAATTGTCTTGAATATTTGAGTCAGGTAAGCTGGGAGCTCCTCTCATAAACCTTTTAGTATTATTGAAAACTTTTAACTCCTTTGAAAGTTGTTGTTTAGGCATGTTTAAACTTCATAATCCCAATTGCAACAGTTCCTCTGAAGGTAAGCAAAGCCAATGATGATAATGATAATGCAATGTTTTTCCACAATCATATAATCTCCTCTCCCCAGTTATTGATTAGGGTTTCAGTTTTCAGATTCACACTTTTTTTTTTTGATACATCTGTGTATTGTATGATTTCTTTAGGCAAATACATTGATAAACCCACAGCCAATTACCACATTTCATCAGAAAATCAAAGATAAAAAAGAATCTATATATTTTAGCAATCAACGAGCACCATTAGGAAAATCTCATGATCAAGCACCAGGATTACCTAAAGGAATGGATATAATCAATACGACATTTGGGACAGCAGTCATCAGAGGTAGTAAAAAACATAATGGTTGGGGAGATGGTGGTAAACTAAGTCTTCTTGGAAAATTGGATAAAATATCCCTTTGGTGTTGTGCTTGGTGATGGTATAAATGATGATTTAAGAATGGAAGATTAGATTATAACAAGAAAATTATCCTCAGAACCAAAATCCAGCCGGGTGTGGTGGCTCACACCTGTAGTCCTAGGATTTTGGGAGGCTGAGGTGGGAGGATCGCTTGAGGCCAGGATTTCGAGGTTGCTGTGAGCTATGATAAGGCCATTGTACTCCAGCCTGGGTTTTAGAGTGAGACCTTGTCTCAAAAAACGAAAACAAAAAACCAAAAATCCTTAGAGATTATGTGTGCCAAAGCACGATGAATTCAGGTGTTAGAATGAGACACAGTGAGCATAGTAGACAAAGTATAAAGACAGGACAGAGCCTCAGAAAAGTTGGCTTTGGGACCAGCTGTTAGGGCCCTAATCTCTTCTCCCCGTACATCCATCTGTGTGTTTTATTTCCACCAATGTGTCTGATGTTTTCATGACTCTTAACTCTTCATGACACAGGTCAGTTTGGTAAATGCTGTATACCACGCTCCATTCATGCAGATCCATGATGTACACTTGCATATTAACCAAACACAGGGCAGAGAGTAAGTTGACCTCCACTCTGATTTTGAGAGGGAGCAGGGCACATCCTTCAACAGATAACAACTTATCTTGGAATTAGTCACAAGACATTCTTTCTTCTGTAGGCCCAGCTTTCTGCCATGGTGTTGGATGCCTTTCTTTACATCTTTCGAGTATTTCTCCTCAGGTCTCTTACGCCTTCCTCCAGGGGTCTCGGGAGATCTCAAATTTCATTTTGCTTTATCCTGCAGAGAAATTCAGTTCTCTCCTTGTTTTTCTGTGTCAATTAAGGCTGTACTCCAGGAACCTTTTCTTCGTTCGCCAAAAGACCCATTAGATTATTTTCCTTAAGGTAGTGACAACTACTCTGGAGATAAATTATGCTTTGGAATTCAAAATCTGCAGTTGTACCTTATTGCATCAGATCTAAAGTTAAAACTTGTACTGTGAAAAATGTATTTTTTTTTTTAACTCCTGCTGGGTTTTTTTGGTTTTTTTTTTTTTTTTTTGAAATGGGATCTTGCTCTATTCCCTAGGCTACAGTACAGTGTCGTTATAGCTCTCTGCAACCTCAAACTCCTGGGCTCAAGCCGTTCTCCTGCCTCAGTCTCCCAAGTAGCTGGGACTACAGGCATGAGCCAGCATGCTCTGATGAAAAATGTATTTTAAAAAAGATAAAATAT
>NW_012136080.1:2562203-2565046 GCF_000956105.1 Propithecus coquereli
TTGGAGATAGGATCTTGCTCTATTCCCTAGGCTACAGTACAGTGGTGTCGTTATAGCTCTCTGCAACCTCAAACTCCTGGGCTCAAGCCATTCTCCTGCCTCAGTCTCCCAAGTAGCTGGGACTACAGGCATGAGCCAGCATGCCCTGATGAAAAATGTATTTTAAAAAAGATAAAATATCTTTTTCTTTTTTAAAATAGGACTCAAAAATTTTATTTATATAAACTGTTAGTAGACATGGCATTACAGTAATTATATCATAACTACTACCTAGGATTAGTTTATTTAATGTGGAAAGTATTCTCTAGGTATACCTCATTTAAGTATATAAAAGAAACATTTTCCAAAACACGTGTAAGTGTATTAATAGGTGTAATGGTTCATATATCAAAAAGAAGTACTGCTTTGCAGGATTATTTTGAGTGGGATTACCTTCTGGAGTAAAAACTATTAGTTTATATACCTCAATTCCGGCAGAAAGGCCAAAAGAAAAGAAATATCTTAATCTATGTTGTTAGGTTGAAAGGGAAGAGTGAAATTGTAAATGGAGTTACATTTAGAAATTATCATGTAACACAGTTAAAAACAAAGTTATTCACCGTACACAAAACTGGCGCCCACCAGTCATGGGAAAGTATCTGTTAAGCAAACATCTTATCTAGGTTTAGGACCAATCAGGAAATTCTTCTTCCTGATTCCAGTGATTTCCCTGTTACCTCTGGCTCCACTGAGAATGGAGATTCAGATTTAAACAGACTCAAGGTGTGTGGTTCAGTCTACAGTTGCCAAAATTTGCACCATGGCTGCCTCAGAGGGCATCAGGGTTTCAAATCTGTGATTCAGATTTGCTTACAGCATCTCGAGAAGTCTGGCACAAACTTAAATAAAAATTGTACAGAAATTCTTAGGATCGGGAATTTAACTGGGCTTGGAACGTGGCTCCTGAAGACTAAACACTTAAGACATACAGAGTTCTAATGTTCTTCAGAATTGTGCGGTGTGAGCCAGGTCAAGTGACATTCCCTAGCACGGTAACACCGAGACTATGTTTTGTCTTTCCTGATAAATCTTCTTTTGTGTTGGCTATGTGATCTCTCAGGGGATCTATATAGCTTATACAATCAGCAGACATTTGTCATTTGTTCTAGTCAATATAAATACATTGTAAATGGATGAAAAAAATATCTTAAAACTGATTTTATTAATTCTTCCTTCAGAATTCTCTGCCAAAGATGTGGTGAATCCACCAAAACCCTATGAAGAAGTATTTAAAGAAGGAAGGGAAGGACATGATTTGTATGTTGTTTCTCACAATGATTATTATGTGGGTAAGTGTTCTCCAATGTAAAACGGGCCTGAGGATATGGGACTCGCAGATTTGAGAGGAGGAATAAAGGAGATAATGTGCATAAAGTTAAATACCTGGCATGTAACAGGTGATCAGTACCTGGCAATTTATTGTTATTCGTAAGGTCATAAACCCTGATAGCTGGGAACACGTATACTTATGCATTTTGTATATAAAACACAGAAACATGTATCATTAAAGTGAAAAAGCATCTAAGAAAGGTGAAATGTTAAATAGTTTTATTTTGCTTTAGTGATTTTAGGTTTGAAATTACTCTTCATATTCAAATGTCAGGCTTATTCTAAGTGCTTAGTTTTGTGTGAAGAGTACTGGGTGATGGTCAAGTGCACACATTTTTGAATCCGATATATCATGTTCAAATCCTACCTCATCCATTTACTATCTTTTAGAACTTGGGCAATTCACTTATCTGATCATTATCCATTCTTTTCTCTTAAATGGGTATAGTAATATTGTGAAGATTGAGTGCATAGAAATGCTTAGTGTAGTGCTTAGAACATAGTAAACGCTCATAAC
Source organism: Propithecus coquereli (assembly GCF_000956105.1). NCBI lineage: Eukaryota > Metazoa > Chordata > Mammalia > Primates > Indriidae > Propithecus > Propithecus coquereli. The sequence continues at coordinate 2,564,089 of NW_012136080.1, forward strand.
AATTAGCTATTGTTATTATTAAGTGATCTTGTCTACTAGTAGCGTATTATTAGAATTATTCTATAGTCTAACTAAAAGGCATTACATGTTTACAGTGCTGAAAATTACAACTAATTGCCAATATGCTGACGCTAAGTAGAGTCTTGATATAATCAAGGATTGAGAATTAGACTCTGATAAATGGTCTGAGAAAGCCCATGGATTGTGCGTGATTCATGACCTCAATCTTCATCAGCTAGAAGCGAGAGCTGCCCTTCACTGCAGTGCAACACCCCCTCTTTCTTGCTCCTTCTTTCTTATTTCTTTACTTTTTCTCCTCCACGGTTCTCTAACAGCATACTCCCTTTGTGCTCTTCCTCCCACCTTTCTGTTCATAGCTGAGGCTTGCCTCCTACTCCCATTGCTTCCCTATTTGGTCTGCCATTCTGTTCTTTCATGGCCAATCTCCGCGGGCTCCCTACACTCCCTAATGTGTTCCCAGACCTGAGATTGTCTTTACCCTCCCATTCAGACCATCCCTGTTTCTCCCCACTCCAACAGCATATTCCTTCTCACAACCTTGACTTTCTCCATATCTTTACCCCTTCTACTTCCCTAGATCCCTCCATCCCTTCCTCCATCCCTCCCTCCCTCCCTTCTCTTCTGAAAAGATTTTGTTTGTGTTTTGAAAAAGTTTAGCATCCAATGCCCTTTAATTGTTTTAAAAAGAACTATGTTAACAAATGTATATACTATACAGAGCACCTATAATGAGATACCTTATAAGCGTTTAGCAGTCTGAGGAAAATTAGAGTAGTTTTTTATATTTAGAAGAGCTCTAATGGACCATGACATGACTGAAATTACCTTCATTTGCTGTTTTTTTTTCCTTCCTTCCTGAGATGAAAATTTGCTGAAAATTTGTTTTTACGGAAGTTTCATTAGCCTCTTGAAAAAAATCATAGAATTTAATCTTTTT
>NW_012136080.1:2566908-2569795 GCF_000956105.1 Propithecus coquereli
TGTTTTGATTACTATAGCTTTGTAATATAATTTTAAATCAGGAATTGTGATGCCTCCAACTTTGTTTTTCTTTCTCAGAATTGCTTTGGCTATTCAGAGTCTTTTGTGGTTCCATATGAATTTTAGGATTGTTTAGGATTGTGAAGAATGCCATTGGGATTTTGATAGGGATTGTGATGAATCTGTATGTTTCTTTGGGTAGTGTGGACATTATAAGAATAACGACTCTTTCAATCCATGAGCACATAATATCTTTCCATTTACTTGTGTTCTCTTCAATTTCTTTCGTCAGTGTTTTATAGTTTTCAGTGTATAGAGCTATCATCTCCTTGGTTAAATTTATTCTTAAGTATTTTCTTTTGGATTCTATTGTAAATGGGATTATTTTCTTGATTTCTTTTTTGGCTAGGTCACTATTTTTATATAAAAATGCCATGTGTTTTTGTATGATGATTTTGTATCCTGCAAATTTACTGAATTCATTTATTAGTTCTAACATGTTTTTAGTGGAGCCTTTGGGGTTCTTACATATAGCTTTCCTAATATTAACACAAGGAATTCTTATGTGTAGCACCCCACCAGTCTCCCAACTCACATGGGGTAATGCTTCTGTCATCTGTTGCCAAATCTGTGCAATTCCTGCACTGCTACAATTTCATTCTCTGTCCCACTTTGATTTTCAATGTCAATGAGAACATAACGTGCTTCTTGAAAGATAAGGTTATTTGTGTTATTTAAGTCAGAAGTTTTCCTTTTCTCCCCTCCAACAGGAGAAGCAAAGAATCGAAACTATAACCCATCAAGTTTCCACAGGTTTAACTTATACGGAGTCCCAACACCACATTTTAATGATGGACGAACCATGGCAAAAACTTTATATTGGCTTCATGAACTACAAATGTAAGTTTAATTATACTGCGTCCAGGAAGAAGTGTTAAGATATTTGACATTTGGACTTAAACTTTATTTTTGAAATTTATATTTTGAAGAGATAATACATTGATATGGTTCAAACATAAAATTAATAGAAAAAAATATACAATGTAATATCTTCCACTTCTGAAACCCATTCTGTCCAGTTACTCCAAAGATAATCATGATACTGTTTTTTACCGTTATCATTCTAAAGTTACAAGCAAATATAAAGACATATATTCATGTTTTAAATGTATGGGATCAACTCTATGTATGTTTCTTAAACATAACAGGCATTCAAATCTCTACCAAGATGGCTATAGTTGACCTGTCATTTATTATTCAGCTTTGTTTAATAGTTATTTGGGCATCTGAGCATCTAAGTCAACTTTTGCAAATTGTAACCTTTTTATGTTTTCATTCCATATATAACTACTTTCCTAGAAAATTAAAATGGGGTCCTTAGTTTTTCATTTCTTGTGTTATATATCTGAGCCAACACTTAAACATTAGGAGATTGCGCATAAAAACCTAGATTTCCTATAATGCTTAAAAAATCAGAAGACTGTAAATATTGGTGTCCTCCAAAACTCCCTAAAAAAGATTGCCCATGTCTTAACCCCAGACCTTTGAATGTTACCTCATGTGGAATAAGGGTCTTTGTAGATGTAATTAAGTTAAGGATTTTGAGATGAAGAGATTATTCTGGATTATTTGGTTGGGGTCCTAGATCCAATGATAAGTATCCTTAGAAGGGCAGAAGGAGATTTGAGACAAAAGAGGAAAAGGCATACAGAAGAGAAGGATATGTGCAGATGGAGGCATGATGTGCTTATAAACCAATGAACACCAAGTAATGCCAACAGCCACCAGACATTGAAGGAAGAAAGAAATGGTCTGGGCTAGGTGGTGTGCACCTGTATTTTTAGCTACTTGGGAGTCTGAGGAAGGAGGATTGCTTGAGCCCAGGAATTTGAGGCCAACCTGGACAACAGAGCAAGACTCTGTCTCTAGGGAGGGGTGGGGAAAGACAAGGAATGGATTCTCCCTAGAGCCTTTGGAGGGAATGTGGCCTTGCTGATATCTTGATTTCAGACACTGGTCTCCAGAATGTGAGTGAATACATTTCTGTTGTTTTAAGCCATCAGTTTGTGGTACCTTGTCATAGCAAACTCATGAAACTAATACACTGGGCCTGTATTTCTGTGTGTCAATGGTAGGGGTAGGTTTGTTGTGCCCTCTACCCTTTATAATTTTTTCCCTTAGAGACAGAGTCATATTTCACTGCAGCCTCAAACTCCTGGCCTCAAGTGATCTTCCCTCCTCAGCCTCCCAAAGCTTTGGGATTATAGGCATGAACCACCGCACTTGGCCTCTCTACCCTTTTTAAAGGAGACACTGGCCCTCTGGGTTTCCATAGACTTCACTGTGAACTCAAAGTTTGCATTCCCACAGATATCCAACCTGTCTCACTCTTTTGCCTATTTGCCTTTTGCCTTTTGCCTAATTACAATAGCTCTTAATTATAGAGGCAAAGTTCTAAGCACTTTATATATTATTAATTTAATCTACCAAGAACTTCATGAAATAGTATACTATGCTTTTTATCCTAACCATTTTACAGATGAAAAACCTGAGGTACAAAATGGTTAAATCATTTGCCTAAGATCATGCAGCTCAGAAGTACTGGGGCTAGGAATGAAACCCAGGCAGTGTGGCTCCAGAAGTTGCCCTTAATCACTACACCAGGTTTATAGGAACTTGATTCTTGATCACCTGTTTACAGTCTTGAAAAGTGATTTCCATTCCTCTTCTACTCCTTTAATGTATGAGTTTCTCATACTTGGATTATTCAAAATGAGGATGGTCAAACACACGTACAGAAGACATTCTTACCATTTTATAGTAAACCTGTATGAGATAGTTTTTATTTAGGATATGGAGGAAGCACTCATATAACAAATATTTCTTA
>NW_012136080.1:2569845-2571348 GCF_000956105.1 Propithecus coquereli
TCTTTAAAATAAAATTAATTTTAATCATTACTAAAGTGATGGGTACATCTTTTATAAAATGTAAGATATACAGAAAGTGTGTAATACACAATAAAACTCCCACAATTCCAAGTCCCCTACAGATGATACTTTTATAGATGTTTTTCTTTGCACATTTATATATATGTGTGAGTATATATGTGTGTTTTGTTTCACACCACATATACTTTTTGGGAATATATTTTCATGTCAGTGTCTATATTGTATTTTTCACTATTACAAATATATATGTAGCTTCATAAATGTGATTTGTTTTTCCTTAGGTTGCATTCCTAGATTTCTGAGCATTTGAAAATTTCACTCTTAGAGCCAAACTGTAAGCTCGAATAACTGCCCGAATTTGTCTTCACACCCAGTGTATGAGAATTTCCATTTCCCCACACCCTTCCTAATAGTGGGCTTAGCCAATCTTCTTAATTTTTCCTTAACTGAGAGACAATTACAATTTTTCATTATTATTATTTTTGTTTACATTATGTGGGTTACTAGTGAGGCCGAATATCGTTTCTCCACCATTTTTTTACCCTCTTAGTTGTTCTCTAGTTTCAGTCCTGCTTTCTTATCTAGAAACAGAACACAAATACCATATGAAGACTTGAAAAGAAAAAAGCACGGTATTCGATCTTAAATAAAAGGATCTCTCTGTTGGGTTCTCAGCCCTCAATCACCCTTTGAATGTTTCTAATATGAGGTAAATAATTACAATGAAATATGAGGGTTGTAATGATCTGATAATATCACTGAATCTCAGTGAGAAGAAGTACAAAACTCCAGCCTCTCAAATCTTAGCATAGTGGAAAGTACTGCTGGGGTTGCCAGACCTCAGGCCTGATTTCTGTAACAATGGGGGGGCCTGCATTTTTCATTGTTAATGTCTGTCTTTCTCCCACATCATTTCCCTGCTTAATTCCCAAATATTAAGGACCTTTGCCCATTTTTAAGTTGAATTATATGTTTTCTTGCTATCAAGTTGTATGAATTCTTTATAAATTTTGAATATTAACCTCCTATCAAATATATGGTTTGGAAATATTTTCCCCCAATCTGTAGATTCCTTTTTCATTTTGTTGATTGTCTCCTTTACTGTTTAGCAGCTTTTTAGTTTGATGTAGTCCCATTTATTTATTTTCGCTTTTGTAGCCTGAGCTTTTGGTATGATATCCAAGAGATCATTGCCAAGGCCAATGTCAAAGAGCCTTTCCGCTGTGTTTTCTTCTAGGAGTTTTATGGTTTCTTAACCTTAGGTGTTTTATCTATTTTGAGTTAATTTTTGTGTATGGTCTAAGATAAGGGTCTAATTTTATTCTTTTACATGTGGAAATCAAATTTCCCTACCACTGTTTATTGAAAAGATTATTGTTTTCCCATCGTGTCTTCTTGGTGCCTTGTCAAAAATTAATTGATTACATATGTTTGGATTTATTTCTGGGCTCTCTATACTGTTCCACTGATCTATGTATCTGT
>NW_012136080.1:2574333-2580281 GCF_000956105.1 Propithecus coquereli
AAAGACTATGGAGATTTAAAATTAAATATAATACATAAATATCCCCCCCTCATGCCCTTCCAGCGTCCTCCACAACATAATACATAAATGGGTACTTAAAGGGAGATGACAGAGATGGTTTATCTATTTTTGAAGGATTGGAGATATAAATGTGCTGTCAATTTATAAAAGATGAAATAAACACATTAACAACAGCGTGGTCCTCAAGAACATCCTAAGAGCAGAACAAATGTCAATGATTTGCGGTAGTCATAGAAAAATACACTAAATTTACAAGGGCGGGCAATATGTGGGACATGTTTCCCTTTAAATTGTCTACCCCCAAGGAAACATTGTTTAAAGAATAGTGTTTTATTGGATCATCCTTTTTGTATTTCGAAAATTAATTGGAAATATTGTTGCTAAAGTAATAAAGGAATTCTTTATTCCTGTGGTTTGCCAGATTTTAAAAAAGAACTCATTATTTCATTCTTCTGTGTGATTTCTGTTATAAACTTGGAGTCAAGCAAGTTTGTTTACATTTTAAAGGCATCTAATTTTCTTCTATGCACTATTTAATGTAAATTTGGTTTACTCTCAACTTTTAAGTTTTCTACTGTAAAACTATGTCCATTGATATTCTATTAATGACCTTTGGTTTGAATGATCGGTTTGAGTCATCAGATGATAGATGTGTATGTGAATGCATGTGTGTGTGTGTGTGTGTGTGTGTGTGTGTGCATGAAAGAATGAATTCACTGGCACACAAAGAGCTTTATCTGGGTTGGTTAGTGAATGCTGTGAGGTTGTGTAATGATGTTGCAGTTCCTGATTTTCTGACATATATGGTGACCCACAGATACTTCCTGACTCTGCCAGAAGCATAATCCAGGCACTTTGAGACTAAAAAGAGTCGGCTCTCTGTATTACAACCTTATTCTTACCATCCCTGCATGTTCCTAATTATGCCCCTTGGAGCTGATTTTTAGATTGTCAACTCTGTTCAAGTTATGGCCCTTAAACTGCCATTGATTTATTCTGACTTTACCCACGGTCTTTTTTTTTTTTCTTTCTAACAAATGGGAAGGAAATGAAAAAATAGGAGATGAATTACTTGTATTTCTTCTTTTGTTTCTCTACAGAGTGTCACTCTTCTCCAGAAATTTTTTCAGCTGCTCAGTAGCTCAATAGCACAGAAAGTACTTTTAAAAGCAAATGGAATTTAAGAATTTAATGTTCTTTGTTTTTAGTCTTAGTGAAAACAATAGAGAATTTATTAATTTTAATGTCATTAAATAGTAGTGTTGTAATTTTAGCTCTCAAAAGAAATTTTATTGATTTAATCACAACAGTGGAAGTAACAAAATTATATTACAGAAAATTGGCAAAGTAAAATCACTCATAATCCTGTCACTTTAATTCAACCATTATTATCATTTTAACATTTTTCTTTCTAGTGTGGCTTCCTATGTAGATTTTTACATAGTTTTCACCATAGTACAATCATATTTTATATCCTGCTTTTTCACCTAACATAAAACAATTATATATTGCAGTGTACTCTTCATAACCAACATTGAAAATGCATGCAGAGTGTAGTCTTGTTAATGTAACATAATTTAATCACCCCCCATGATGGAACATTTTGATTCTTTTCTTATTTTCATTATACCCAATGAGGCTACAAATCTTTATATATATTATATATATATATATAAAATAACTTTTTCACATTTTTAATTGTTACATGGATTATCTCATTATTTTTGGTTCCCAGATGTGTATGAAAAGGCATAGACATTTTTGTGGTTTTTGATTCATATCGTCCAATTATTTCCAAAAGGATTGAATTTTTATAGCAATCTACAAGTGTTTTGCCTTTTTTGCCAATTCAGATATTCTCTCTCTTTCTATATATATATTAATATTTGCTTGTTTACCAGGTTAGAAGTGGCACTTTATTATTCCTTTATTTTTATAATTTATTACTAGAGAGTATTATGATTTCTCCATATATTTGCTTACTAGATGTGAGTTATTTGTTTATATCCTTTGGTTATTTATTTGATGCTTAATTTTCTTTTAGCAATTTTAGAAGTTATAATAGTGATATTAATACATTGTTTTTGTTTGTTAAAAATATTTTTGTTTGCTTACCTTATTCATTAATCAAAATTTATTTTTATTATATAAATGACATAAAGATGAACACATAAAGCTTTCTTTTTAGCATAGGATTTCTTCTGAAACAGATTTGTTCTCTGAAGTCTCAATGATACTATGGTATTCCTTACCACGTGTATATCTGGCAGCCTAAAATACTTTAGGTAATAGAGATACCTGACAATTTTCTAATTTTGCAGGAAAAGAGGAGCTAAGATTGTATCTAAGAGAGCTGATGATTTCAAAGAAAAGTTTCAACATAAACTTGGAAGAGTTTTGGATCCGTAAGTCAATGATTACCTTTAAATTGATAGCATCTTTGCATCAAGTTAAAAAAGTACTCTTGTGATAACTGTTGGTTTGTGTTCCATTAGATTCTATTAAATAAGAAAATCATTCTTTTTTTGTTAATCAGCGGAACTCTGTTAGTGTCTATAGAACTTGGGGTTCTGGGAAGGTGGTGACTTCTCCAAGCTGGAGAGGGCATTTGGAGAAAAGAGAGGGAGAATTTTGCATGAAGTTTTATTTTGGGGATATCAAAAATTTAACTTACTGTGCTTACGCTTTTCTCTGTCTTCCCAGTCACTCTCTCTCTTGCTCTTTATTTATACTTCAGTAATTTTGCTTTGAATGTGTTCTGTTTTTTCTTTGTGAATCTCGGCTACTGAAAGGCAGTGAAAGCATTCAGCCATTGTTAACGCAAGTTGAAGATCATACAAAAGATCTATTGGAGAACTTTTGTTTGATCTTCATAGTTTGGCTATAAGAAAAAATATAGGTCACTAAGAATATATGGCAAACATATTTTAAATTCCAGGGATGCCATGTGGTGGGTATTTTAACTAAAGGATTTGTTTTCTTTGATAGCATTGCAGAAACAAGGAATGTTCCCCCAGATCACACATTTGGAGCTTATCTCCGTCCTGAGGAATATGGTAAATATACAAACTTTCTCCTTAAAAAACAAACAAACACTGTGAGCTAGGCTGACGCCACAGCACTCTAGCCCGGGCAACACAGTGAGACTCTGTCTCAAACAAACAAACAAACAAACAAACAAAAAACAACAAAATCCCCACAGTTATGCAGTTTTCACCAGCTCCTTTCAATGCTTCTAATTTTAGAAGCTTAATATGTTGCAATAACATTAATGAGAAAAATATGTAGCACAGAAAGAAATATTTTTTTCAAATTATGTTTGAAGTTTAAAGCCCTTGTAATGAATACCTGAAGTGTAGTTTAAGGTTTTGAATTTTATTTAAGACATAAATATGGACTGTATTAAACAAGCCAAAGTGAATTTAGGCAGGTTTTTAAATGAATTCAAATATTGTCCTGGGGCCCTTGCTACTCAAAGTGTGGGCTGCAGTCTGCACCAGCTTTCTCTGAGAGCTTCTTAGAAATGCAGAGTCTCAGGCCTCACCCCAGACCTATTGAATCAGATACTGCATTTTATTAATATTCCCAGATGAATTGTAAGCACATTCATATTTGAAAAGTGCTGTATTCTACATAATTATTAATAAGACTCACTCTTTCCCTCCCAGCCCACCAATCAATCAATCAATCCATAAAGTGGTAAAAGAAACTTAATATAATTTTATCTTTATTTCTAGGCAATCTTAATAGCAGATGTCCAAAAGCAAACAATATGCTACAATTTATCAGGATTGGGCTGTATATCAGTGGTTTTCAACACCTGGGCTGCAGGCTACCTGTGTTAATATCATCCAGGGAGTTTATTATTAATACGTATGCAGTTTCCTGAGACCCATGCCCAGATATTAATTCATTAGGTTCTTAGGTACACTGAAGTTTAAGAACCACTATTAAAAATGTTTTAGAGAGGCCGGGTGTGGTGGCTCATGCCTGTAATCCTAGCTCTCTGGGAGGCCGAGGCGGGTGCATTGTTTGAGCTCAGGAGTTCGAAACCAGCCTGAGCAAGAGCGAGACACCCGTCTCTACTAAAATTAGAAAGAAATTAATTGGACAACTAAAAACATATAGAAAAAATTAGCCGGGCATGGTGGCACATGCCTGTAGTCCCAGCTACTCAGGAGGCTGAGGCAGGAGGATCCCTTGAGCCCAGGAGTCTGAGGTTGCTGTGAGCTAGGCTGACACCACGGCACTCTAGCCCGGGCAAAAGAGTGAGACTCTGTCTCAAAAAAAAAAAACAACAAAAAAACAACTATGTAAGTGTAAGCTTTGGTGCTGTATGGCGTAGCTGTGGAAGAGGAGTAAGTCCTCTCTGAACTATTTTTGGAATTCATGGATGGACCCGGATTAACTCTACTCTGAGTTCTGGCCTTTTATAGATGCCATGTCAACTAATGGCATATATTCTGTGGGAAGCTTTAGAGTTTGCCTGCTTCCCAGGGACATGCTGGGTCTGGATTTCTTTCCTACCCTTACATAGGGAAATAAAGGCAGCTGCACAAGGAACACCTCATCCCTAGGGTCTGGAGTTACCGATTACATTCAGATCGCTCCAGGAAGAGTTCAAGGTCTGTGCCCAGCTCCCAGAATGTACCAGAGCAGAGGCAAAGTGCAGGAGAATCCAGGGCAGGTGGACAGTGATGCATCATGGGAGTTAGTTGCAGGTAGAGTACAATTGTGGAGCCCACTCCATTTTTCTGATTGCCATGGTGTGGTAGCTAAGTCATGGGTCTCTCTTAGGACCAGAACTTATACTCTTGATTTCAGCTCTTTAGAAATGGCTCTTGAATATTTGCAAGTGATTTTATATCAGCTTCATAAATAGTCTCTCAGGCCACGCCAGAAGAAGGTACCGACATAGGTTTCACCTACCAGGCAGTTAAACTTGGTGGAGTTGTGGTGAGAAAACCATATAGAGTTGAAAAAAACAACCAGTCACATGATTATTTTTAGATGTTAATGGAGAAGAGAGGCCTCTAAAGATAAAAAATACTCATCCAAGAGCCATCTCACAGAATAAGGAAGACCTTCATTACATAAAACAGCCACACAAAGGGTTTATGTCTGGGGAAGGAGAAAAAGAGAGATTATGTTTATTTGTCCGAAATAAGCAGTTTTGAATTCCACTCCCAGAGCCTGTCTTGTGTCCTGCACGCTTTAGGATGGTCTGATAGTAGCTGACCCCATTTGATGGCCTTGGTCTGAGGTTCTTGCCCTGTCCCTGAAACCAGCACTAGTTGTGGGCTTCTCACCCATACTTGGGGGCTGTCTTTAGAAACAAGATTTTTATTAGCATGTACATGATTAGCTCCTGATTTTATAATAAATAAGCAACTTATAGGTTCTATGAATGCCTATGAAGAGACCCTTGACAGAGCCTAATATCATGCCTTACTCTGAACTGATTACGTGTAAATATTAGTTGCCTTGAACTGCAGCCAATGCTGCAATTTAAATTAATCCATCCAAAGTATCACAGTCAACTGCCAGCATGACCTTTCTCCAAGAAAGCTGAGAGTCCTGGCAGGAAGAGGGGTTATGTAGGCCAGAGGAAAATGAACAGAGGAAGAAGGTCTCCTCTGGTGACATCCACCAAGTCACTACATCTGAAGCAGCATGGTCAACTCTAGTTGGGTTCGTGGACTCTAAGTTCATGGAGCTGTGGACGGAGGTAGGCCTGCAGTGCCAGCAGTGGTTACAGGGGGCAGTGGGGCTGAGAAATGAGAACTAGGTGCAGACTGAAGACCAACCAGAAACTCATATTAGGAGGGAGTAGGGAATTTGAGCTTATTTATTTATTTATTTATTTTGAGACAGAGTCTCACCGTGTTGCCCGGGCTAGAGTGCCGTGGCGTCATCCTAGCTCACAG